>NC_091930.1:8909737-8962237 GCF_041260155.1 Ptychodera flava
GCAAATGAATTATTAATTATCACTTACCAATGTTATTTTTCCTTTTTAAATTAAGCTTTCCTCTTTCAGAATATGCCGTCACGTTTCTGCGAAAGGTCGCTGCAAACAAAACAAAAAGAAAGATTTCACTGCCATCAAGTTGCCATCTGTACGCATGATTTTAGGGACTTAATATCTATAACATATATCTATTCTTTACAAATTTTTCGGAAACTTGAAACTTCTTTCACGGTGCGTCTTTGAGCTTCGGTGTGTATGTATTTTTGTCGAAAAACGACCTCTTGGCTTGGCGCCAAATAAACCGCAATCTGTTCAACAACTGGGCTACAATAGGGACAATTTTGTAACATTATATTTTAGGATGGTACCACAGCCACGGAGAATGAGGAGTTGTGGATTGATTGCAATATTTGTCGTGGAGGGCGTTGTTTATTATTTCGGGATGGTCCCACAGCCACGGAGAATGAGAAGTTGTGAATTGATGGCAATATCTATCGTAGAGGGCGTTGTTATTTTATCTACTGCACGGTTTCTCAGGGACGTATGATCTCTCTGTGATTTGCGCTGTTGTGTTTCAATGTTCGCACCACTTTAGTAGTTTTACTAGCAGTTGTAGATCAATTTGACACACTGATAAGCAGTGTGACATCACGGCTATGGTTCATCCTGTGTACTGTCTTTGCTGGGTGGTCCAATGTCGCCGTCGGGTTGCTATGCTCTTAGGCGTCAGCGACGCGCTGTAAACTAAGTGCACACATGACTGTGATTGCGCTCACTGTTTGTGGCGGGACTGTGCTTCAACAGAACCTCAATCAGACGAACGCTTTTAGAAGGGCGAAAACTCGACGACTAAACACTGTGATTTGAATTTCACCTCTACAATAAATTGCCGACATAGGGTGTATTAGATATGCGTACGAGAAATATTCCGAACCAATATCTGAACAATGAATAACAATAATCGAAATTGAGCAATCCTGAAATGCAATGGGTTTCGTTTGACGTGCGCTAGCTTTAAGGTTTCAGGACAAGCATTTGTCCCTTACGAACAACTTAAAATTCTCTACAAGAAATTGAGCACATGACCCCGTCAAAGTATATGAAAGCTTTGATATTGACAAACACAGTGATTTGTGATCATGTGACAACAATTTTGCATTAACTCTCGATATTTTCTCATAACGTGAACAAACGCTGCAGCAGCACTGCAATGTTTCCGATTGAGATTTACGTTATTAAAAGCTGTTGCAACAGTCATGCAAATTACTTTTGTGTCTTGTGTTTTAGGATCGAGATCATTTTCTGTGACGCGACATTTTTTTTTTTTTTTTTGGCTGGTGACCGATCCGTGATGGTCTAACGTCTTTGACAGGCCATAACAAAAAGACTTGGTCAGATAAAAGAAAGATAAGAATTCTCTATCTCTCCAAGATAATGTAAGATGCTGTTAATTTCGACCGGAACCCCTGCACCCTTTGTAAGCGGGAAGAAAAAAAAGATTTTTCAGAGGTCACGTGACTCTTATGTGGACAATGATCACTATGCAAATTGTAGCATTTGCCAATATTCAGGCTTTATATAATATATATATATATATATATATATATATACATTGTATACATTTTGTATATATATATATACATTGTATACATTTTGTATATATATATATATATATATATATATATATATATATATTATATATATATATATATATATATATATTGATGACGTGAAAGTTTCTTGCAGAAATTTCATTGTAGGAAAGACTACTGTTGTCCTGCACCCAAAATTCTCTACGCCACATGCACAAAGAATATCCACAGGTACGAAATTCACCCACTTTTCCTGGCTTTCAAGGTATTTTCTCAGCAGAAGCTCAAACAGAGTCTCCTCCGCCGGGTAAAGGTCATCATCGCCGCTCTTCTTGGCGACATCGGCGTAATGTTTGTTTGTTGGCTGTCTGTTCCAGTTGTATTCCGGCAGGAGGACCGGGTAGAAGTCGTACCCGCCGCCGCCGCCGTTGCCGCGTCTCTCCAGCGTGTCCAGACTGCGCAGGTCCGCGCCGTTGTCGTCTGCCAAGTCGAAGCGTTTGCCCAGCTGGGAGCGACTTTTGCACCGTCGAGTCACGCCCATTTTGCAGAAATTGGCGGCGTCGCAGAAAGCGAGGAGGGTCGCCAGGACAACCATGAGAAAGAGCACAACCTTTGCCGACATGTCTTGAGAGGAAAAGAGAGTGAGATAATTAGGTTGGGTAAGTTGAACTCAAGTTACAAAGATAATTTGTGTTCATACATCAACAAGTTCTATTTGCTGAAAATAAAAAAACTCTCCTTTCGACCGAGCACACTCAATACGTATACTGAACAAGAATAAACTGATAACTGCGTGATTTTGCACAGAGAAATTAATAAAAACGTGAAAAACCAGGCCATAACTCTTTACAGAAATACGACTGACGGTACCTTAAGGTGTCGTTCACAAGGCCAAAGTAAAAACCGGAGTAAATAAGAAAAAGGGCGAAATCGGCATCACTGATAGTGATAGCAATGTAATCTTTGTACATCAGAAAAGCTGCACATTATCAATGCTGTCAAATCTATACTGTTAAACAAACGATCGAAGTTTGTCTCAAATTGTCGTCATCAAACCAAATATAATTCATCGAATTTCAACACCGCCTAGAACTATCGTACAATAAAGTACGTCCCAACCCTATAAAAGGCATACATACATACATACATACATACATACATACATACATACATACATACATACATACATACATACATACATACATACATACATACATACATACATACATACATACATACATACATACATACATACATACATACATACATACATACATACATACATACATAGACACATACATACATACATAGACACATACATACATACATACATACATACATACATACATACATACATACATACATACATACATGCATGCATGCATGCATGCATGCATGCATGCATGCATGCATGCATGCATGCATGCATACATACATACATACATACATACATACATACATACATACATACATACATACATACATACATACATACATACATGCATGCATGCATGCATGCATGCATGCATGCATGCATGCATACATGCATACATACATACATACATACATACATACATACATACATACATACATACATACATACATACATACATACATACTAAGGGTAATAGTATATATATATATATATATATATATATATATATATATATATATATATATATATATATATAATATATATTGTGTATGTAATTATGTATATACTATGTATGTATACGTGACCCCATCAGATTGTAGACTTTTTGAACTTGGAAATTTTGCATTTGCTTTATTTTCGTCATCTGATGAAAGTAAATAATTATACAATAAAATACATATGGACGTTTATAAGTAATAAGTCATATTTTTACTGCATATTATATATCTTTTCGTGTGAATATACCAGAGAGAGAGAGAGAGGAAGTTAAATACAGACAGACAGACAGACATATCTACTGTACATTTTCAGTGAAGCTAGAGTATAATATTCTCAAATATTAATAAAATTCTCTTTTTCCTAGAATTGCTGGGCGGTGCTCCATCACCGCACTTGAAAAGAAACAACCGGCGACCGCGATAAAGGCAGTTTTCAGCATCGCACCTGAGTCAAACTTCTTTGGTCGGTACAAATTAGATTTTCACTCTTTGAAGCGGCACCGCCTCGCGTTGGTGTCCTCACGGGGCGAGACCACTGCGAAAACCCGTAACATACAGGGCGAGTGGTTGCTAGGAAACAAAGCGTCCGCGCTGGTGCAGTCGCCGCCGGCATGTTGTCCCAGTAAACAGAGCCAAATGCCACGGCCACCATCATCTGTGCTGTCTTCCCAGAACTGCCTGACGTCACAGACATTTGAAAGCCCCGCCGTTTGCACATGTTTAAGTGATGTAGCTGTTAGACAGCCTTGAGTAAAACGTCAATGTTGACTGAGTCTCTTCTATTTGTGGCAGTGAAATTTTAGAAAATTGTCTTCTGCAAACACTCTCCTATGTTTGCATTTCAATTTGTCAAGTTGTTTGAGCCCAGAACTAAACCAAATATTATTTTTATCATGTTTTCAATAAAATTCAATTTTAGTCCGGAGGTTTTTGTAAGTGGCATACAGCAGCGAACCACGCGTCCGCGTCACTCTCATTTGCATATTTATTGATTTCAGTCGTAACTACATAGATTCCGTGGTAGCGGGTTTGTCAGTGCTTAGCGCGCGATGAGAAAGACTGCAAAAAATTTGCTGTAAGGGAATATTTCCTCGTCGCCACAAACGCGAGCTTACAGTTCAAACCTCAAGACCCTACATTAGTTTTTTCAGCGTTGCCTCTATCATTTTTGTCTCTTGTAGAGTGCCTCCGATTTTCCCAGCGAGGTGACTGAGCAATTATTTCTGCTGTTTTTTGTTTCACTATCGAATTGCCAGACCAGTCTATTATATTGAAAGCTTGTCACAAGCAATATTCACTGAGAGTCTGAAATAATGTGACATGACTAAAAGGCATGCTGTTCTTTCAAAAGCATTCGCTTTTTTTGTATAATGAAAGATGAAGAGCGCTAATTGACAAAAGTTAAGTGTGTTAGAATATGCCACAGCAGACGGCGAATTTCGTGAGCATTGCGAAGAGCGATTTTTAGAATTTGCCTAGCTTCTTGAACATACTTACTTTTAATAATAAGTTAAAGTCTCAGGGCTGGTTCAGGCCAAACATGTGCATCAAACAATTATGTCTTGCTCTCATAAGCGTCCCTGAATGAACAACTTTTGATGGTTACTGAGTGAACCACTCCAAAAAATCACTTTAATTCACGAATCAAACAAACTTTCAAACTAATGCCGTGACGAGAGAGAGAGAGAGAGAGAGAGAGAGAGAGAGAGAGAGAGAGAGAGAGAGAGGCAGACAGACTGGTAGACAAACAGACATACGGAGTGAAGCTCGATTTGTCGTTCTGGTGATGAAACAAAACGGCGGCGTTTGTGTGTGTGTGTGACTTCGAAGCGACCAATGCAGTCTGTTCAACACGTTTTCTAGTAACCTGCACAATGGCCAGCAACGTAGACCCTGTGTCTCTCTGCAAGCCACTCAGATGTTGCTCTCATGGAAGTCTAATAACCGTCCAGCCTTACGGCTGCAAAAACCAGCAAGTGGTGGAATTTAGGGCAGGTGACATTACAACAGTTACAAGACCCTTGATGACGCCGCCTAATGACTAGACCGGTGAATGTACGTCACCAAGTTCAAATTGACAAACATAACATTTCCTGATCTTCAAATGCCAAAGAGTCGTATTTGTTTTTCGAGACACCGCGAATGGGAAAAAATGCCGTAATATCCCTCACATTATGTACATAACAACCCCCATCAAATACCAAAGTGTGTTCAAACAAATTTCACTTTAATGCTAAAAGTAGAATTCTGAAGAGATGTCCTCGCTTTCCAATGTCAAATTCTACCGAACATTACCGTAAGTGTTCCATGGGTTTTGTCTGTTTTTAAAAAGCCATCTTATGACATCTGTTGTGATAATAATTTCTATTTAAATTTGAACACATACATTAACATTAAAAAATTTAGCGTTGTAAACATGACAGTCAACTTTGTGTCAAAATGAATGAAAATTATTGTCAATTCTGGGTTTTTAAGCTCTTGTCTGCTGATGAGGTCTCACAGCTAGGAAAATATTTTCACATTTACAAATGCTAAGTAATCCACACTGTTAAACAAACGCTCTGAGTTTTTCTCAAAGGGTCGTCACCAAAACAAACATTATTTATCGAATTTAACACCTAGAACAATGGTACGTCCCAACCCTGTACAAGTTCAACATCGTAAGTGTAAAAGTAGTCTGATGATTGCTAGATCCATGAAACTTATTTAACAGATATTATTACTTTATACTTGAAGGTATTTGTGTTATATATATATATATATATATATATATATATATATATATATATATATATATATATATATATATATATATATATATATATATATATACACCTTCCAGATTCCGTTTGGAATTTCCGGTTTTTTTTGGACTCATATCTGGTTTGATAACTTTGAGTGTGAATTGTATCACTCCCTTTCATGTGCTATAAAAATATCCAAAAAAGAATTATATCATGCTTTCACTTTTCAAATGAATTCAGTTTTAAATTGCTCTTATGGCCAGATAAATGGCCAGTATTGCCTCAATGGCTGCATTAACAGCCACTATCTAATCACTGTTTACAAAACTGACCGGTATCAATTCACCGGTTACATAACTGGCCAGTTTTGTTTACCCCAGCTAGAATATCTGTCACTGCATTACTCAACATCATATTAATGGCCATTAGGAAATGCACATTATGTTTTACCTCTAGAAATATTGCCATTAATATTATCAATTTGACCTCTACCAATAATTTTGACGGGATGACTATCACATTTTTACTCAGAATATCCCTAACTGAAAATGCATAGATGGCATAAAATGTACACAAGAAGCATTATTTAATCCAGTAGAACGGGAATTCGTTAGACAACATCACAATTCAGTCTCTCGTCATGGGTGGCTCAAGATGTATATTGCTGGGCACTGATCAAAGAGTTATTTGGGTGAATAATATATATTTTATAGAAGTGATTTTAGCTGGAAGGCAATTCTTCTTTTGACCCCTGCTGTAACTTTCCTACTGGCACTTACAAAAGTGCTCGCTGTACTGATATCTCTTAATTTCTTGGTTCCATTTCTTTTAAGAATATGAGGGTTCTCACTATATGCAAAATTTCTGATATCGAAAAATAATTTTTCCATTCGTTCACATAACATTAGCCTATTCGATATTGTCCTATTGATGCAATCATGTTTGATAGTAGAGCAAATAAATAATCACACATTTTTTTAACGCATGTAAACATTTGTAGGGCATTACAAAATTAAGTGCGGCAGTTAATAAAACATCCACAGACACATATTTATACATAGATTCAGACGTTATTTTTATTTTTCTGTTCAAAAAATTAAGCAATTCAAAGTGTAAATCTCATAAAATAGAAAATACCGTTACAGAGTGCAAAACAAAATGTTTTCTTTTACTTTTGGTGTCCTCTTATGGTAGATCACTATAGACAGAAACGAAGAAAACAGATTGAATTTTTATCACATTTACATATAATGAGCGTTATCCAATCTCTTTTTCGTTTGTTAGATTTGCAATGAATATTTTGGTGGCAAATGAAGGCATATTTAAATACAGCTGACTGAGAATTCCTAAATACATATTAATTGCCCGAATATTTTGAACTTATTCACACCTCTGTAACAAACAAGGTCATCAAGACCAATATCACATCATGAAAATGCAGCACAACTGTATTCTTTAAATGTTGTAATAATGTTAAAACCGTTCTGACAAACTGTCTAAAAACAAACGTACAAAGAGTTTATTTAAAGAAGGAAAAATAATAATAAGATTATGTCAAGTATATCTTCACAACGGATACGAAGGCTGTTTTGAGTAGGCCATTTCAAAGCACCTGACATTATTACCAACAGTAATTAGAAAACGTAACTGTCATTCACTGATCTTTAAATATGAACTTTAAAAATTACAGTATTGTTTGCCTTTGCCCATTACTCTTTGAAAGAGTAGTGAGCTAGACAGATGTCTCAGTAAGAACATGCGATGATAGTTTCTGCTCAATATATGTCCCTCTCCATTAGCACAGCTCATCTTTGATGGTAAGAACCTACTCTCTCTCACATCCATATTCATTGTTCATCATGTATTGTACCTGAGGAGAGAAAAAAATAATGAATAATGGTAATTGAACAACTACATGCACACTGTCGTATGTCTTTTGTATCTTTCATAGTTCTATAGGTTGGTTTGAACATATAATACACCTGGGTAATAATACATCTGGGTAAGGTTTTGCCGGATCAATTTTAAGTGATCTTGCAATGTATACCAACTAAATTTTTATGGGACACAAAGACAACATTCATACAGTAAACAGATGAACTAACCAAGGATGCTGATCAACATAGGTCTCCTTATGCTATTTGTAAAATTTGACAAGATAAGCTACATTCACAAATACTGGGGAGCTGGGCCTGGAGGAATGCTGGCGGTTGAAACATTTTGTGGTTAGTAGAGGGGTGCGTTACGATTTAGCTCAAGGTATATGTATAATATTGTGCGGAATTTGAAGAAACGTCATTAGTGCTACACAACTGTCAGGTTAACAATTTTGTGCACAATAGTTTCATAAATTTCTTGCGAGAAAAATAATTCTCTCTTTATTTTTTTCATTGTTTTGGAAGCTTGGCATTTTATTGCAGCTCCAAGCTCAACAAGTCATCGTTGATGACACAGTCCCCACTTGTTAATGGGTAATGTAATTTGATCACAGGTACTTAGCAGATAGAATCTTATTTATTAATTGGGCCTGTCATTAAAATGAGTTCCATTGTGGTGAAAACGTATAACAAATGTGGGGTTGCCATCCTAATTATAAAAGGTCATTAAATAAGTCAAAAAGTAATTAATCGAGAAGATGTTTCAAAATATTTTTGCATTCTATTAAAACACTGACTGATTATCACGTGAACCACATTTTATAAACAATACCAACAAGTGTCAATGAATTGTATTACAACACTGTGAGATAACATCTGTACAAAGTTCATCTAATTTGATGAAGCATTTATAGACATAACTCAAAAGTTCATTACATACTTAAACAAGTCATCGCTGATGACACAGTCCCCACTTGTTAATGGGTACTTTGATTACAAGTCCTCAGAGAGGATAGAGTCCTCTTCATTACTGAGGTCTGTGATAAAAATACTTTGATACAGATGGCGCTCAATGGCCAAGAATGAGTTCTATGGTGATAAAAACATAAAACCACTGTACGCCACCATCCTGATAAGTCAACTAGAAATTAATCAACAGGATGTTGCAAAACATTTTTGCATGCTATCCTAACACTAACAGATTATCACCGGTACCATATTTCATAAAGTTTGATGCAGTATTTACAACTCTATGAGATCAACGTCAGTATCTCGTTTCATCAAATTTGATGTTGTATTAATTTGTGGATATATCACTCTAATTACGATAGTTCATAACATATGCAATTACAAATTAATTGAAATAGCACTGATAAATGTCTTTTTCAATGTTACAGCAATGCGAGCTTAACATCTGTACAACATTTCATGAAATTTGCTGCAGTATTTCTTGACATATCAGCCTAATAACGGAACTTCAATAATTGACATGATACTGCTACATGACGTGAAACAAATTGATGAGCATATGTATGAAATAGGTCAATGTCCTGGTACCAACTTTGGATGATACTGGTGGAAATATGTCTGAGTTTTGGCTCTGTACATGAGAAAATCGTAACAAAATCGCCACCATGCAGCGATATTTGATCTTACTGTTTAAAAAATACCGCAATTATATGGTGTTGCTCAGTAAATAAGGTCTGAAACTTTAGGTACTGAAGGTCAACTTTAGCAACATGCATAGCAGAGAATCTTTCTACCATGGATGTACAAAAATAGACATCCATGGTTTCAGCAGATCTGTTAATATGTCACAGTTCATAAAAAATGACAGGAAATGACCAATTAGCTGTTTCAGTTACTGCTACCACTCCCAAACATAATAGGCACCCTGCATACAAATAGGTTAAAGGTCAAAATTCTCTTATTCAGATGTGTGGGCTGATTCAGTTCACTGCCACCACTCCTGCACACTTGCAGTATTTCCCTTTTTTCTTACCTCATTTGCACATTTTTGACACTTATGTGTTCATTTGAACAAATTCACATCTCAACCCCTACATCTACCTGTACACCAAATACTGAGACGGTAGCTTTGGCGGTATGGGAGCCTTTGTGTGTGACGGACATACATCCGCACATACATACCAACAAATATACAGACATACAGACGCCACTCAGACTCATCATATAAGCTCTTTTTGGTATTTATATATAAAACCAAATATGAGCTAAAAATTAACACGTATATGTATAACATACCAGTAAGTCAATGTCCATGTACCAACTTTGAATAAAATCAGTTGAGACTTGCCAGAGTAATGGCTCTCGACATGAAACAACCATAACAAAATTGCCACCTAGTGGCCATATTGGACCATATCGTGAAACCAATCGACGTACATATGTATAACATAACTCAATGTCCTTTTACCAACTTTGAATAAATTCCCTTGATACGTGTCTGGGTTATGGTTGCGGACATGAAAAAATCGGAAAAAAATTGCCATACGACGGCCATATTGGATCATATCACAAAACAAAATCAATGTGCATATGTATGACATAGGACAATGTCCTTGTACTAAGTTTGAATAAATCGGTGAATAAAATCGGTTGAGACGTGCCCGAGTTTTGGCTAAGGACATGAAAAAATTGTAACAAAATGGCTGCTATGAAACAAATTGACATACATATGTATGACATAGGTTAATGTCCTTGTACCAACTTTGAATAAAATCGGTTGAGATGTGCCTGAGCATTATGGCTCAGAACATGAAAAAATCATAACAAAATGTTTAATGGCCGCACTGCAGCCATATTGGATCATATCACATAACAAATTGACGTGCATATGTATGACATTAGTCAATCTCCTTGTACCAACTTTGAATAAATTCGCTTGATACATGTCTGAGTTATGGCTCTGTACATTAAAAATTTGTAAAAAATGGCCGCACGGTACCCATATTGGATTGTATCACAAAATAAATTGAAATGCATATCTATGACATTGGTCAATGTCCTTGTACCAACTTTGAATAAAATCGGTTTAGATATGCCCGAGTTATGGCTTTGTACATGAAAAATTGTAACAAAATGGCCGCACTGCAGCCATATTGGATCGTATCTTAAAACAAATCAACGTGCATATATATGATATAGATCAATGTCCTTGTACCAACTTTGAATAAAATCAGTTGAGATATGCCCGAGTTATGGCTCTGTACATAAAAAAAACTTGTAATAGAATGGCCGTCTGGCGGCCATCTTGCACCTTATTACAAAACAAATCGCCTTGCATATGTATGACATATGAAGTAATCCTTGTACCAAGTTTGAATGAAATCGCTCCAGGCATCTCTGAGATATTGGCGTGAACGGACGGACGGACAGATGGACGCACTGACACACGGACATGACAAAACCTATAAGTCCCCCGGACATGACAATGCATAGTGTCTTTCTCCACAATTAAACCAATGTGAGGTCAACATCTGTACCAAGTTTCATGAAATTTGATGAGCTATATCAGCTGACTTACGAAAATTAATTAAATATGCAAATCAGCAGTTAACAGTTAATTTCATGCCATAACACTACTGGGAGATCAACTTCTGTACTACATTTCATCAAATTTAATACAGCCTTTCTAGAAATATACTAATTATGAAAGATCATCGAATATGCAAATTAGCAATCATGTGACTACAAATACACTACAAATACACAATAGAAGATTTCATTGTACTTTGAATATATCACATTGGATCATCCCTAAGAACATGTCAACCAAAGCTATCTGATGATTAGTTTTTTGGAGAATAAAATTTTCTGACCAATTGCCCCAAAAAATAAAATTTGCAGATTTCATCATAATTTCAAAAGATCAAATTTAGTTCATCTATAGAAACCTGTATACCAAATTTCAAAGCTGTTGAACAGTACTTTTTGAGAAACACATTTTTTAACCAAAATGGAAAAAATTGACCCAAAAATTCAAAATTGCAGATTTCATCATAATTTCAATAAATATTATTTAGTTTATCTATAGAAACCTCTATACCAAATTTCAAAGCTATCAGATAAGTAGTTTTGGAAATACACATTTTTTGACCAAAATTGGCAAAAATTGCCCCAAAAATACAAATTACAGATTTCATCAGAAATTCAATATATATTACTTAGCTCATCTGTAGAAACCGGTATAGTAAATTTCAAAGCTATCAGACCAGTACTTTTTGAGAAACACATTTTTTGACCAAAATGGCAAAAATTGCCCCAAAATTACAAAATTGCAGATTTCATCATAATTTCAATAAATATCATTAAGGTGATCTGTAGGAACCTGTATACCAAATTGCAAAGCTATCAGATGAGTAGTTTTGGAAACACACATTTTTTGACCAAAAATGGCAAAAATTGCCCCAAAAATACAAAATTGCAGATTTCATCATAATTTCAATAAATATCATTTTGTTTATCTCTATGAACCTGTATACCAAGTTTCAAAGCTATCAGACAAGTACTTTTGGAAATACATATTTTTTGACCAAAAATGGCAAAAATTGCCCCAAAAATACAAAATTAGAGATTTCATCAGAAATTCAATATATATTAGTAAGTTCATGTATAGAAACCTGTATGCCAAATTTCAAAGCTATCAGACCAGTACTTTTTGAGAAATACATTTTTTGACCAAAAATCGCAAAAATTGCCTTAAAAATGCAAATTTGCATATTTCTGCACAATTTGAACAAATCTGAAATAGATCATCCCTAGGGACATATGTACCAAATATCAAAGCTATCTGACTGGTAGTTTTGAAGTAGAAGATTTTTAAAGACTTTTTAACCAAAAATGACAAAAATTGCCTTAAAAATACAAATATGCAAATTTCACCACAATTTGAACAAATCTGTCTAAAGTCACCCTAAGTAAACTGCATATCAAATTTCAAAGCAATAAGACAAGCTTTTTCAGAGAAGAAGATTTTTTTACCAAAAACACCAAAAAATGCCCCAAAAATACAAATATGCAAATTTCACTACGATTTGAACAACCAAAGTGAGCTGCATATAAAATTTCAAAGCAATTGGACTTGCGGTTTCAGAGGAGAAGGCAATTGTTGACGGACGACGACGACGACGGAAAATCAACCTATTTGATAAGCTCCGCATCGCTGACAGCGGAGCTAAAAACACAGTTTCTAAAAATCATATTTTTTATCTACATAACAAATGTCAAATCAGTAAGTACTGCGGTTCTCAAGACATTTGAGTGGACGGACGCCTCAAAAACGGACATACATACATACATACATACATACATACATACATACATACATACATACATACATACATACTTATGACGAACGCTGGACGAATACCCATCCCAATAGCTACTATAGACTATAGTCTATAATAGCTAAAAATGCCCCAAATATACAAAATTGAAGATTTCATCTGAATTTGAATACATCAGATTTTGATAAACCTTAGGAACCTGTATACCAAATATCAACGCTATCAGATCAGTTGTTTTTCGATAAAAAAAATGACAAAAATTTGGGAAAAATTACACATGTTAAAATTTCAATTCAATTGTATAAACTTGACTGCGGTCATCCTAAGGAACATGTTCACCAACTTTCAAAGCAATCGTAAAAGTGATTTCAGAAAAATCTTTTGACTAAAACCTGAAAAGATTACCCCTACTTATTAGGGCAATAAAAAAGAAACATTCAAATTTCATCCCAATTTGTACACACCAAATTTAAAATACCTAAAGGAACCTGCATGCCAAGTTTCGACCCCATCTGACATTTCGATATAATGTATTGAAGTTAGGTTCGGCAATCTTTTAATTTTTATGGTAATTATTGCCTTTTTGCCCAAAAAACTTTTCTCCAAAAACTACTGATCTGGTCGCTTTGATATTTAGTGTACAGGTTCCAAGGGTTTATGTTAATAAAATATATTCAATTTGATATTCAGATGAAATCGGCAATTTTGTATTTTGTGGACAATTTGTTTTATTTCTGGTCAACAAATTTGTTTCTCAAACTTTACCAGTCTGATTGCTATGAATGTTAATATGGTATATTGAAATTAGGTTGAAATCTGGAATTTTGAAATCTGGGGGCAATTTTTGCCATTTTTGGTCAAAAATTTGTTTCTCAAAAACAAATGTAAACATTGGTTGCATGTTATGTATTTCTGTCTATGTCAAATATTGTAAATGAAAAATCAAGAACAATTTGCTGTGTGCTTGTAAAAGATAACATATTTGTTGATTCATAAACTGCCTTGTAGAATTATTGTCTTAAAATTATCATAGAAGTAGAAAAGGAAAAGAAACTTATCAAATTGTTGTTACACAACCAGCCTGAGTGCCTGTAGACCTATATTTAACAATTTTATCATTACATTCAGCTGTTTGTCATATTTTTATCACTCTCCATTGGCCAAGACACGCTTGAGGGACTATGTCATCACTCTGTGCCAATCTGTGTATGTCAGTCTGTCTGTATGTATGTCCATGTTCCATACATCTGTTGGCTTGTTTTAATTACTATATGGGAGCAAACAGTGACATTGTCTCTATTTTTATGTCATCTAATTGTTGTAATGTTATTAATAATTTAACAGAATCTAGAACAATTTTGTCACATTCCATGACTTTTATCCCGATCTAAATGTGTGTGATTTGTTGTAAAAAAATACCACAATGATACGGTGTCGCTCACATTTGATCAGAATTGGTACATACCAGCATGGGTACCAAAGATCAATAATAAAAATAAATGTTGTTTCAATTTCTTAAATGCCCCGAAATACTTTGAAGTTGTCCTAAAACTTTTAAAATCTAGGCTGCGTTCACAAATAACGATTAGGGGGAGGGGGGCTGGAGGAAACCTCGATTGAAATCTTTTTTTCAGATCCCCCTAAGTACTCTAAAACATTTTCAAATGCCCCCCTCTATGTGGTCAACATTTTTCAAGTCCCCCCCAACTGTCACAGGCCCGCATATTTGTAAATGATGTGAGCGCAGAAAAAATAAATATGTAATGCGCCGTTCTGCTCACCGGTGTTCAACACTATCTGCACTTTGTATAGTCATAGTCCAAAGGCAAGTTCTTTAAATGCAGCAGTGATTTTTTTAGATTTATTGGTCTAAAAGCCAACTTGAGTTAATCCAACTCTGGCCAGGTCAACTGCTCTTGCTGAAGAGCACACAAAATGACAATCATGAGAGCGTAGGCAAATTGTGAATTCTGGCTAATTGCTATATAGCACAGTGACCTACCAAAAATTTGTTTCAAATCTATAAGACACATATGAATGAGATGCTACTCAAAATTGACAATACTGGAAGGTTAAAATATTCAATCAAATAAAAACTTTAATCTCTGTACTTTTGGGTGTAATAATTGCAAATTTGGTTCAAAAATAAATAATTCCATTTGGTCACATATTTTTGCTTTTTAAGTTAGTCCTTACTGTTCAAAGTTTTACTTCTGTATCATTTTATAACAAGAATGTGAAAATTTAGAAAATCGAGCATCTTTTTTCTTTAATATTTGATTATTCTCACTTGCCAGAATTAAAAAAAATTCTGTGTGTTCTTCTATGTGTTGCTCTCTGGCCTGATCTTGTGTACAAGTATGTTTCACTGTCATGAGCGTCATTTGACCCAAACTCTTCTTTAACTACCATGTACAACAGAGTCAGAGCCATCTCTGTCACTGTTCAGGTATGCAGTGACAGTGGCACTGCAGTAGCAGAGCATTAATGACAGTGACACTACCCGTAGGCAGTAGCTGTATTAATTTTGATACTTGGCAATGTTTTTGTTCAGTTTTACTACAGCGTTCTTGTTCTACTCCCTACAGCATGTTGAATTGTCCAGTATTCAGCTTGCTATCACAGCCTGTGTATGTGTACCATGCATTTGTATCACTGGCAACTGACTGTCAGTCTGGACTGCAATTAAATTATTACAAAATACATATTTATATTTATACATACAGGCTTTGTCGACAAACTAAACAGTGTGTGTTTGAGCATGCTGTAGGGAGATAGCAAGAAACTGTAGTTGTTATATTGCATAGAAATATTGCATAAATCATTAACAGTTGCAGCTTCTGCCCTGTTACTAGGCTCCAGTTTGTTATTTTACGACAGATCACACGTTTAGATTTTTTTGAGATAAAAGTCATGAAATGTGACAAAATGGTTCTATATTTTGTTAAAATATTACTAACATTACAACATTTTGATGACATAAAATTGGTATTCATTTTTCATTGAATTACCTCCAAAAACTTGGAATTGGAAAATGTAAAACACAAAAGGGAACCAACAATTTTCAAGTCTCCCCCTTACAGGTAGAGCATAATTTTCAAGTTCCCCCTCTACTACCCCAAAAATTTTCGAATTCCCCTAAATTCCGGCAGACAGTCCATGTAGCCGATAATGACATGCTAATTAGATGCATGTGTACGGAGTTGCAAGTTGGCCTTGCCGGAGTTCCAGTATATGTTAATTGTCAAGTATCAACTAAAGTTACACCATTACACAGTAGAAGCGAGATTGTTGTTACACCTATATTACTACCTTACCTACGTCTGATTAACCCGGCCTCTGTACGAAGTTGCGTACTAAGTTATGAACTTACATGGGACTGGTTAAGAGCGTCGTACACATTCCTATGTGTACATGGGGGGACTTACATATCGAGTTACTCTAAGGGAACTATGCGGGGGCCTGTACCAAGTTGCATACTTACATAGTTACATAATTAGGCTAGGGGACCTATGCCGGGGCCTGTACCAAGTTGCGTACTTACTTAGTTACAAAGTTAGGATATAGGAACTACGCGGGGGCCTGTATCAAGTTGCGTAGTTACTTAGTTACAGAGTTAGGCTGGCGGAACTATGCGGGGGCTGGTATCAAGTTGCGTACTTACTTAGTTACAGAGTTAGGCTAGGGGACCTATGCCGGGGCCTGTATCAAGTTGCGTACTTACTTAGTTACAGAGTTAGGTTGGGTGAACTACGCGGGGGCCTGTATCAAGTTGCGTACTTACTTAGTTACAAAGTAAGGCTATGGGAACTACGCGGAGGCCCTGTACCAAGTTGTGTACTTACATAGTTACAGAGTTAGGCTGATAGAAGTATGCAGGGGCCTGCATCAAGTTGCGTACTTACATAGTTACAGACTTAGGCTGGAGGAACTATGCGGGGCCGGTACCAAGTTGCGTACTTACTTAGTTACAATGTTAGGCTATGGGAACTACGCGGGGGCCTGGATCAAGTTGTGTACTTACATACTTACAGAGTTGGGCTATGGGAAGAATGCGGGGGCCCAGTACCAAGTTGTGTACTTACATAGTTACAGTGTTAGGCTGGGGGAACTATGCAGGAGCCTGTATAAAGTTGCGTACTTACTTAGTTACAGAGTTAGGCTGGGGGAACTATGCAGGGGCCTGTATCAAGTTGCGTACTTACAAAGTTACAGACTTAGGCTGGGGGAACTATGCGGGGGCCCGTACCAAGTTCCGTAGTTACATAGTTGCAGAGTTCGGCTGAGAGAAGTATGCAGGGGCCTGTACCAAGTTGGGTGGTTACATAGTTACAGAGTTAGGACGGGGGAACCATGCGGAGGCCTGTATCAAGTTGCGTACTTACATGGTTAGAGAGTTAGGCTAGGGGAACAATGTAGCATTTGAAAACCTTAAAATCACAATTTCTTGACTTCAAACCACATACGAAGGTATAATGTTACAATGTCATAACAAATCGCATTTCTTCAAATATATGTTAGATGTGAATCCCCCCATTTTATGTTAATTTTTTCATTGAAAATCTGCGTCCACGAACCACACTCACTTCATTCATTTTGTCATAAATTTCATCTTCTTTTCATTGGCATGGTTTGGTCTGATTGATAGTCTAGTTTTCTGTTCACGCATTTATAAGTGTTTTTTGTTGTCTATCCGATCTTAATGTAACAAATGTGAAAGAGGCTCCCCCCTTACAATCCAAAATGTTTTTGTGTCGAGTTTGTGTTTGATTCGTTTTCGATATGTGTTCCTACATTCTTATCAGATTGTTTGTGTTAATATAATGTTTGTTTCGCTTCGGATATAAGCTTATGTAGGGAAGTTTGCATTAGTGTGTACGGTAATGTTTTGTTTGTGTGGGTAGAGTGGCCCTTTGACGATTGCGTTTTGAAACCCGAGTGTGGTCTAGTCGCAGTGTAGATTCTTTCCTCAGTTTGTGTTTGTTAAAATTTATTTTAATGCATTTTAGTGTTCTTGCTTTTCGAGTAGCAAGGCAAGTATATCAATGTTTGGGTCTTGTTGTGAGTCCGTTTGGTGTTCCGGTTTGTTTGTTCTATGTTTTTTTAATTCTGTAAATTTTGTTTTGACTTGTCTTTTAGATTTTTGTTTATCTTGTAAGCAATGATTGGTGATTCTGGGAATACATTCCTTAGTGTTGAATCCATCTCCAGTTCAGCCCAATATTTCAAATGACTTCCCCTAAGATCTATTGTTTTGATGTGTGGGCTGTATGTTGTGCTGAAGATGAGTTTGTTTGTTGTTTCTTTACGTGTACCTGTGCGGTTTGTTAGTGTTTTTCAGATAATATGGTCTATTTTTGCTGTTATTTTCGTGATTTCGTTGTTTTTGTATTCTCTGTCGAGTACTTTGTTTGTAAAGAAAGCGACTTTTCTAGTAAAGTCGTAATTGTTGTTACAAGTGCGAGCGTATCTTGATAAAGCCATTAAAAGTTGCTGTCGGGTGACACGATTCTCTATGTAGAAATTGGAATGTGTCTGTTGGTTTAGTATGTGTTTTGATGTCGAGGATATTTTCTTTGTAGAATCTTGCACCTTTGAAAACAACTACATCAATAAATGTAATTTCTTTTGTTGAGCTTTCGAATGAAAACTTAAATGTTGGGTGCATTGTGTTGATTTTTTGGATGAAGTTAGTGAGTTCGGTTTGTCTTCCGATAAAGATTACAAAATCTCATCTCTGAATCTTTTCCAGAAATTAATGTTGTTGTGGTTATTTACGAAAAGTAAAATGAAAAGTAATGTTGGCTATTTCCGGTGAGGCGTTTGATCCCATGCTGCAGTCTCGGGTTTGGCAGAAATATTGCTTGTTAAATTCAAAACTTTTGTGTTTAAGAATTACTGATAGCATTTCTATTAATTCTTCCGTGGATCGTTTTTTTATGCTGTATTTTGTTTGATGCGAGGTTTGTGAGTTAAGTGTTTCACTGACTAGCCGAATTGCTTCGTTGTGAATTGTCTTTGTGTACATTGACACCACGTCGAGTGTTATTGCTGGCGCAAATAAACTTGGAACACCGAAGTCCCTATATACATAGGAAAACCGTTGGGAATATCCCTATATCGCCAAGTAATCAGCCAACAGCGGTATCGCTAGTGCATTGGGTCATCTTACACTTTGTTTATCGAAAACACTGCGGGGTGCCCATGCTGTGTCTCATAGACAAAACGCCTTAGCAGAGGCCGTTCATTTTGCGTGAACGACGGTACAATAAAGAATTGACGTTTTGAGTAAAGTTACGTTGGTAAATTTCAATGACCAGGAAACCTACATCTGATTTTAGTCATATTGGTCCGAAACCAACTCGCCCGTTGTTTGAGATTACACGTTTGTTCGTACCGCGTTCCTGGTGTTAAAATTCACATCCCCCCCTGCCGATATAGTCTGTAAATATTAATTATGGATGGTATAATCGAGACTGTCTATGATTTTATCAGTTGGAACAAAATATTTCGATAGATTGACTAACACAACCAAAATTTTAAGCATTTTTCTTCAACTTTAAAAATAGTCATCGCCTAGACATCGCCGTTTTCGTTGAAATGCTCCATTTGGCATTAGTCGAATATGAACGCTCAGGTTTACCTTGGCCGTGTACTGCCTGAGAGGTGGCTACTTCTTCAGCTATTTTTTTCAGTTTCGGTAAAGATATCGCCAACTATTCCTTTCAGTGCTCAGTGCAAGTCTGTTTACGTTTGCAGGAAAAATATATCGTTGGCTCGCCCAACAAATTGTCAATGAATTCGGGCGAGTTGGTATCGGGAACTGGGTGGTTTGAAAATATACCCGTTTTGAAGCAAAATGTAGGTTATCAACATCATTGATGATATGCCTTTTTTCTCACCGTGTTGTCTCATTTCTCTGTAATTTTTTGGTGATAGCGATTTGAAAATAGTAATTCTTGTCCGCTGACCGTGGCGATTTGATGTAGCTCTCAGAATTCGAAGTACGAAACGTCGACGTCACTGGCTAGGCTGCGGGCCATGCCGCGGGAGATCAGAAAATACATTTTCAAACTTTGGGTCAAACTAAGTTTACGTTCTCGATCGGATAACGTTGAGGTCAAAAACAAACTTTGCCATAGCGATTAAAATCTGCAGCATTTCAGCGTTCTTTGCAATTGACGATATGATTGAAACATTTTATTTAGCCTGTCCTTTTTCATCGTACGTTTCTTGAGAATATAGTATGTACCCACTTCAATCGGATACCCCTATGAATAATGATATCATCTGTATGACGCACGCAATAAATGTGATTGAACTATGACTTTCTTGTGTCATGTCAAGGCCGAGACTCGGACACGGTTTACGTCGCCTTTGCCTCTGAGGAGAGGTTTTCAGAAACAAGCCGAGAAAAGGTCTAGCTTTATCCACGGTTTAGTTTATTCTTCAAAATCACGAAAGCCGTCGATGGCGACCGTAGAGGTATGGCCGACAGTTGGATGCTTGAAACATAGATCCCCCGCCACGCCACGCCGTGCGCCAGCAGCAACAAGTCGGACCATCCACGCTCGCGCTTTATTTCAACTTGATAATCAGCTGATACACTGAAATTCTCCGAAAACCGAAACCTTGCCAGTATTAGTTCTCACAGAATTTCGCTACGACATGTCGGATAAAAAAACGTCAAAGCCAGGAAGTTTTACCTAGCAACTCGCATCGGTGCACGGCCGATAACGTACCGGTAACGTACCGGTACCATTGGTTATTTCACAACCGTCTATTCCTCACTTAGAATATGCATCTACTTTACACCGGTCGACAAACCATAGATCCTCGAGAAACGAGGGTCTATGGACAAACCGGTTTCTTCGAAACGAAATTAGAAATTTAGCGACTTTGAATTTCACTCAAGGAAACACTGTCGCTTTGAATGGAAATTGTCGAAGTACATGCTCGAGATATTACATCGCTCGATGGCGTATTAAAAACGTGAATAAAGGTTCATGTACAACATATAAGAAAGAGACGCACATTTTAAACCTCAACGTAAGCTGATCACTTTATAAAAATGAAAGTTAAAAATACAGGGCGTAATTTACAATTTTTGTGAGATAGTGGAAATGACGGCATTTATGATGACACGCCTGCACAACGAAACGAAGCCAAACGATAGCGAGCTCAATGACAACACCTACCGTTTTCTCACCTACACTCTTTCTTCATTTTGAGGGAAAGTCTGTCAAAACGGTTGCTTCAACAGGTTCCCTGCTCATCGAAATTTACCCAAGTAACTTTACTCAAAACGTCAATCCTTTCTTGTACCATCATTCACGCAAATTGAACGGCCTCAGCTATGGTTTTTTGTCTATGAAACACAGTATGGGCACCCGCAGTGTTTTCGATAAACAAACTGTAAGATGATCTAATCACTAGCGATACCGCTTTGGCTAATCACTTGGCGATATAGGGATATCGCCAGCGGTTTTCCTATGTATATAGGGACTTCGGTGTTCCAAGTTTATTTGCGCCAGCAATAGACAAATGCCTGTTGAGGGACATTTGTCTTTTCTATTTCTTGTATGAAATTTGTTATATCTTTTATATATGTTGGTTGTTGCTGAACTTGTGGTTTTACGAAGTAATCCAGGAATTCTGTAATTCTGTAAGTGGGACTCAGTGGAGCAGCCACTGATTATTGGTCTGCCTGCAAATTTTGAGTTTTCAGGCGGCGGTTTGTGAATTGTAGGCAATGAGTACCACTGCGGAGTATGGGCATTTATGTTTTTGGATCAGGATACGTATAAATATCGTGGTCGATGTGTTTGTTCTCGTACATTTACTTTAATAGTTTGTGCACTTTTGTTTAATGTTTGTTCTGTGTCGTAACCGTCCAGTTGTGTATGATACTGAGTGTTGCGTAATTGCCTTTCCCATTCGTGTTCGTAATCTTTTGTGTTGACAATGACCATGCCCCAAACCTTGTCGAACGGTTTTATGGTCGATGATACGGTCACTATACAAGCCCTCACGTACTCCCCAAGCAAAATTCTGTAACTAAGTAAGTACGCAACTTGATACAGGCCCCCGTATAGTTCCCCTTTCCTAACTCTGTAACTGAGTCGCAACTTCATACAGGCCTCCGCGTAGTTCCCCAAGCCTAACTCTGTAACTAAGTAAGTACGCAACTTGATACAGGCCCCCGCGTAGTTCCCCCAGCCTAACTCTGTAACTAAGTAAGTACTCAACTTGATACAGGCCCCCGCCTAGTTCCCTCTGCCTAACTCTGTAACTAAGTAAGTACGCAACTTGATACAGGCCCCCGCGTAGTTCCCATAGCTTAACTCTGTAACTAAGTAAGTACGCAACTTGATACAGGCCCCCGCGTAGTTTCCCTCAGCCTAAATCTGTAACTAAGTAAGTACGCAACTTGATAATGGCCCCCGCGTAGTTCCCTCTGCCTAACTCTGTAACTAAGTAAGTACGCAACTTCATACAGGCCCCCGCGTAGTTCCCCACGCCTAACTCTGTAACTAAGTAAGTACGCAACTTGGAACAGGCCCCCGCGTAGTTCCCCCCGCCTAACTCTGTAACTAAGTAAGTACGCAACTTGGAACAGGCCCCCGCATAGTTCCCCCCCGCCTAACTCTGTAACTAAGTACGTACGCAACTTGATACAGGCCCCAGTGTAGTTCACCAAGCCTAACTCTGTAACTAAGTAAGTACACAACTTCATACAGGCACCCGCGTTGTTCCCTCTGCCTAACCCTGTAACTAAGTAAGTACGCAACTTGATACAGGCCCCCGCCTAGTTCCCTCTGCCTAACTCTGTAACTAAGTAAGTACGCAACTTGATACAGGCCCCCCGCGTACTTCCCCAGCCTAACTCTGTAACTAAGTAAGTACGCAATTTCATACAGGCCCCCGCGTAGTTGGCCCAGCCTAACTCTGTAACTAAGTAAGTAAGCAACTTGATACAGGCCCCCGCGTAGTTCCCAAAGCCTAACTCTGTAACTAAGTAAGTACGCAACTTGATACAGGCCCCCGCGTAGTTGGCCCAACCTAACTCTGTAACTAAGTAAGTACGCAACTTCATACAGACCCCTGCGTAGTTCCCCAAGCCTAACTCTGTAACTAAGTAAGTACGCAAATTGATACAAGCCCCCGCCTAGTTCGCCAAGCTTAACTCTGTAACTAAGTAAGTACGCAACTTGATACAGGCCCCCGCGCACTTCCCCCCGCCTAACTCTGTAACTAAGTAAGTACGCAACTTGATACAGACCCCCGAGCAGTTCCCCAAGCCTAACTCTGTAACTAAGTAAGTACGCAACTTGATACAGGCCCCAGCGTAGTTGCCCAGCCTAACTCTGTAACTAAGTAAGTACGCAACTTGATACAGGCCCCCGCGCACTTCCCCAAGCCTGACTCTGTAACTAAGTAAGTACGCAACTTCATACAGACTCCCACGTAGTCCCCAAGCCTAACTATGTAACTAAGTAAGTACGCAACTTCATACAGGCCCCCGCGCACTTCCCCAAGCCTGACTCTGTAACTAAGTAAGTACGCAACTTGATACAGGCCCCCCGCGTACTTCCCCAGCCTAACTCTGTAACTAAGTAAGTACGCAATTTCATACAGGCCCCCGTGTAGTTGGCCCAGCCTAACTCTGTAACTAAGTAAGTAAGCAACTTGATACAGGCCCCCGCGCACTTCCCCCAGCCTAACTCTGTAACTAAGTAAGTACGCAACTTGATACAGGCCCCCGCGTAGTTGCCCAAGCCTAACTCTGTAACTAAGTAAGTACGCAACTTGATACAGGCCCCCCGCGCACTTCCCCCAGCCTAACTCTGTAACTAAGTAAGTACAGAACTTGATACAGGCCCCCGCTAGTTCCCCAAGCCTAACTCTGTAACTAAGTAATTACGCAACTTCATACATGTCCCCGCCTAGTTCCCCAAGGCTAACTCTGTAACTAAGTAAGTACGCAACTTCATACAGGCCCCCGCGTAGTTTGCCCAGCCTAACTCTGTAACTAAGTAAGTACGCAACTTCATACAGACCCCCGCGTACTTCCCCAAGCCAAACTCTGTAACTAAGTAAGTACGCAACTTGATACAAGCCCCAGCCTAGTTCCCCAAGCCTAACTCTGTAACTAAGTAAGTACGCAACTTGATACAGGCCCCCGCGCAGTTCCCCAAGCCTAACTCTGTAACTAAGTAAGTACGCAACTTGATACAGGCCCCCGTGTAGTTCCCCAAGGCTAACTCTGTAACTAAGTAAGTATGCAACTTGATACAGGCCCCGGCGTAGTTCCCCAAGCCTAACTCTGTAACTAAGTAAGTACGCAACTTGATACAGGCCCCCGTGTAGTTCCCCAAGGCTAACTCTGTAACTAAGTAAGTACGCAACTTGATACAGGCCCCCGCGTAGTTCCCCAAGCCTAACTCTGTAACTAAGTAAGTACGCAACTTGATACAGGCCCCCGCGTAGTTCCCCAAGCCTAACTCTGTAACTAAGTAAGTACGCAACTTGATACAGGCCCCTGCGTAGTTGGCCCAGCCTAACTCTGTAACTAAGTAAGTACGCAACTTGATACAGGCCCCCGCGTAGTTCCCCAAGCCTAACTCTGTAACTAAATAAGTACGCAACTTGATACAGGCCCCCGCGTAGTTGGCCCAGCCTAACTCTGTAACTAAGTAAGTACGCAACTTGATACAGGCCCCTGCATAGTTGGCCCAGCCTAACTCTGTAACTAAGTAAGTACGCAACTTCATACAGACCCCCGTGTAGTTCCCCAAGCCTAACTCTGTAACTAAGTAAGTACGCAACTTCATACAGGCCCCCGCGCACTTCCCCAGCCTGACTCTGTAACTAAGTAAGTACGCAACTTGATACAGGCCTCCGCGCAGTTCCCCAAGGCTAACTCTGTAACTAAGTAAGTACGCAACTTGATACAGGCCCCCGCGTAGTTCCCTCAGCCTAACTCTGTAACTAAGTAAGTACGCAACTTCATACAGGCCCCCGCGTAGTTCCCCCAGCCTAACTCTGTAACTAAGTAAGTACGCAACTTGATACAGGCCCCCGCGTAGTTCCCCAGCCTAACTCTGTAACTAAGTAAGTACGCAACTTGATACAGGCCCCCGCGTAGTTCCCCAAGCCTAACTCTGTAACTAGGTAAGTACGCAACTTGATACATGCCCCCGCGTAGTTCCCCAAGCCTAACTCTGTAACTAAGTAAGTACGCAACTTGATACAGGCCCCCGTGTAGTTCCCCAAGCCTAACTCTGTAACTAAGTAAGTACGCAACTTGATACAGGCCCCCGCGTAGTTCCCCAAGCCTAACTCTGTAACTAAGTAAGTACGCAACTTCATACAGACCCCCGCATAGTTCCCCCAGCCTAACTCTGTAACTAAGTTAGTACGCAACTTCATACAGGCCCCCGCGCACTTCCTCCAGCCTGACTCTGTAACTAAGTAAGTACGCAACTTGATACAGGCCTCCGCGCGGTTCCCCAAGGCTAACTCTGTAACTAAGTAAGTACGCAACTTGATACAGGCCCCCGCGTAGTTCCCCCAGCCTAACTCTGTAACTAAGTAAGTACGCAACTTGATACAGGCCCCCGCGCACTTCCCCCAGCCTAACTCTGTAACTAAGTAAGTACGCAACTTGATACAGGCCCCCGCGTAGTTCCCCAAGCCTAACTCTGTAACTAAGTAAGTACGCAACTTGATACATGCCCCTGCGTAGTTCCCAAAGCCTAACTCTGTAACTAAGTAAGTACGCAACTTGATACAGGCCCCCGCGTAGTTCCCCCAGCCTAACTCTGTAACTAAGTAAGTACGCAACTTGATACAGGCCCCCGCGTAGTTCCCCCAGCCTAACTCTGTAACTAAGTAAGTACGCAACTTCATACAGGCCCCTGCGTAGTTGGCCCAGCCTAACTCTGTAACTAAGTAAGTACGCAACTTGATACAGGCCCCCGCGCACTTCCCCCGGCTAACTCTGTAACTAAGTGAGTACGCAACTTGATACAGGCCCCTGCGTAGTTCCCCAAGCTAACTCTGTAACTAAGTAAGTACGCAACTTGATACATGCCCCTGCCTTGTTCCCCAAGCCTAACTCTGTAACTAAGTAAGTACGCAACTTGATAAAGGCCCCCGCGTAGTTGGCCCAGCCTAACTCTGTAACTAAGTAAGTACGCAACTTGATACAGGCCCCCGCGCACTTCCTCCAGCCTGACTCTGTAACTAAGTAAGTACGCAACTTGATACAGGCCTCCGCGGCGGTTCCCAAGGCTAACTCTGTAACTAAGTAAGTACGCAACTTCATACAGGCCCCCGCTTAGTTCCCCCAGCCTAACTCTGTAACTAAGTAAGTACGCAACTTCATACAGGCCCCCGCGTAGTTCCCCCAGCCTAACTCTGTAACTAAGTAAGTACGCAACTTGATACAGGCCCCCGCGCACTTCCCCCAGCCTAACTCTGTAACTAAGTAAGTACGCAACTTGATACAGGCCCCCGCGTAGTTCCCCAAGCCTAACTCTGTAACTAAGTAAGTACGCAACTTGATACATGCCCCCGCCTAGTTCCCCAAGCCTAACTCTGTAACTAAGTAAGTACGCAACTTGATACAGGCCCCCGCGTAGTTGGCCCAGCCTAACTCTGTAACTAAGTAAGTACGCAACTTGATACAGGCCCCCGCGCGGTTCCCCAAGGCTAACTCTGTAACATGATACAAGCCCCAGCGTAGCCCCCTCGGAGTTCCCCATGTTCGTGTGCCCCTATATTCGTGTAGGCTACAGTCTACCCCTCCCCCCCCATTACCATATTTGGCCTTAACTCATTAGCATAATTTTCGTGTACCCCTATATTCGTGTCGGCTACATGGACTATCTACCTAAATTCCTCCAGCCCCCCCCCCCCACCCGGGTTTTTTGTGAACGCAGCCCTAGCAATCTGTGGGTCGGAGACGCGGAGGCCATAAGTGACGTATAGTGTCTAGGCAAAGTTGTCAAAGAAATCCGTTGTCTTTTTTAACATAACTTGTGCTTTTAGTATTACTTTTTTGAAAGTCTGGAAATTCCGATTTGTTACTCTGGCTTTCTATTCAGCAAAAGTTTTCCTATCGAAGGGTGTTTACTTGGGAAGGGCCCTTCCTGGTTACGGAGACTTTGCTACGTTGACCTAAATCATAGACTTTATTGGCGGGAACTGTCTATGACCAATGAGGCGTGCAGGTCGATCTAGTTTCAGTGTGTTAACACAGGCACTATAGTTACTATAGTGATTCAGTTTTGTCTCTAATGCTGTTTACCGCCCGTCGTGACTTCTATTCGTTATCCAGATAAAACATGCCACGTAGAATAGTACACGATAATTTCTAATTCAAAAAGTGTGTTGTTAAGACATTCAAAACATTAAATATTAATACTTATCTTTTGAATCATCGCGGTAGCAAATTCA
Source organism: Ptychodera flava (assembly GCF_041260155.1). Taxonomy (NCBI): domain Eukaryota; kingdom Metazoa; phylum Hemichordata; class Enteropneusta; family Ptychoderidae; genus Ptychodera; species Ptychodera flava. The sequence goes on from NC_091930.1 coordinate 8,937,376, forward strand.
GTACAAAAACTAAGGGAGATGAAAACGACACTTCGTATGTTCGTGAAATTCTTCACATTAATTTGATCTAAATTTCTCCTTGCGATTTTTGACAGACAGTTTTCTCCAGGACGGTTCTAAACGGTGCATTTTGAGATGATCCCGAAACAAGCATAGAGAGCTAATGTAACAACCTTGTTTGGAGTGGTTTGTACAACAGTACTGTCATTCATCAAAAGAACAAACAATGTGTACACTTACCATAATTCACGAGCCTTAGCCATCAGTACCTATCTTCATGTTGCGATCAACATGCCTGGATGTCGCACAGTGACAACAGCATATCGCGATCTTAAAACGATTGTAGCATTTCGAAATGTTCTGGCCGCCTTTAGTCAGTGATCTTGGAAAGCGATTCAGAAAAAGATTGAGAACAGATTTTTCGGGTTTTGGCCACTCGGTAGTGCATCGCTGGGCAACAGCCTCTCGCCTACGGGACTCGGTTGTGTGGATAAGCATTCTCCAGGGCACCTGCCACAGTGGCTAAGTCGGTATTTTAGTCGAGGAAGAAACGGGGAATTCTCGACACTGTAAAGACAAAGGTCTCTGCTTGACCAAGTTGACTGCTCTGGATAAGATATTTTGGCGCTCGAAGTTTGCATGCGCATGCGCTGTACATGAAAATATTCAGTGCATGGGTGTGGTGTTGACCGCGCTATGTTTGGAGAGAGGCGAAGAGAGATGCCATAGGATAGGGAGATTTACATGTATTAATTTTAATCTATAGCGCCGACATACTGGACAACTTAGTTTTTTTATATTTAAGTTTGTGATCAACACAAAGAGACAATGGCAATACCAGTAAAACGATTTATTCATTAATTCACGAAGTGCTGATATTTGTGCTCTGTTCACCTCTGTGCTGAAAATATAGGGATTGTACAAATCTTTAGAATGCTAAGGCTGATATTTATACCTTCTGTTGCATAACATGACAAACAAATAGCTGTGATCCGACCCAGCTGTTACCCCGGCTGGTTCTCCATAGTAAACGGAGGAAAGTTCCCGTGTACTAATACAACGTGCGTTTTCCAAAAAAAACCCCGGATATTCTGCCAATTTCGCCAACAGCATTCACATTTTCAGTATTCATATTTGTTGCATTGTTTTTATTCATAATTGCTTACATGAACAATGGAGCTCCGTTTCTAGCTCCATGCATGAACCCATGATTGCGTAAACATCACATTCAGGACTATGTTGCTCTCAATAGAGACAGGAAGCGCGTTTGACCCCAATCAACCGCTAAAACTCCGAAGTTGTACTTACACGAATTGTTTTGTATTTTTACATTTCCCCAAATCTTCCATGATGACGGCTGGTCGAAATAAATTGTTTGTAAGTTTCAATTTTTACGGCACTGACCTTTGCATTATAATTTGACTTGCGGTTGTTAGCCATTTCTCTGACGTTGCACGCAGATTATCAATCGTACGGTTCAAAGATCTCTTAGTTAAACAGTGAGTGCAAATCAGGGTTTAACACAGCACGGTTCGGTAAACAAGCGTATTGCTACAGCAAAGTATACTGTATCTTGCAAAATCTTACAGTCTGTGAGTGTGTGAATAATAATTCATAGCATAGTTCAAAGTTCAGGGCATCCGGTGCTGGAAGTAGAACACTGTCAGGCTTTATTTGGTATACATAAATACCAAGATATACATCACAATCATATTATTCACCAGGAGTTCCACAAAATTATTCGATAAAATATACAAGCAGTGTGGTAAATTCGGATGAATTAGTTTTTCAGGATTAGATTCACAAAACAGCCACATATTTTGTATTATTTACAATACACAGTTGCCGCCGACAAATGTACTAACGTTGTTTCGAAGGGATGCCTGGCCGTAAGACGTCAATCCCGCCACTGTCTTCCTCGCGGACATATACAACATACAAACATATACAACTGAACAACGGCGATGTAGGTTCAGTGATTATATAATAGGTCCTACGCGCTACACACACTGAAAATACTATCTTCGCTTGCCAAGGTCATGGGTCCAGGCAGCTGGATACGGACCTGTGTGAGCGTACGATGAGAAATAGAAAATTGGCCTTCTTTAGCTCTGCATTCACATATGTGTTCTTTTGACAAAGATCTTGATGTTGCTTTCACTTTTGCTGACTATAATTGTAGGTGTTGCTGGCAACAGAAAGTTTCAATTATAGATTGGACGCCCATCGAAAAATTACATAATCAAGTTGTGTAATAATAATAATATTTTTATTGCTTGCTTGTAAATATAGGATTTACATCACATTTGTGGCAATAAAAGTGTGATACAAAAATAAGTTAAAATTTTCTTCAATAAAGATAGTATTACAGTATAATAATAGTAGCTAATAATAAATATAACTAGGTATTTCTTTGTTTATATAAAGTAAAAATATAATCAGCAAGTTGTTCATTAAAAGATAACTCTTGTTTTGTTAGTAGAGAAATAAGCTGATTTTCAGTATCGTCGTTTGGGAAATTGATTTTACTGAAAAAGTACTTTCTTTGGACTTTGTATTTCTGACAGACTAATAAAAAGTGTGTTTCATCTTCAATACTGTTGGTGTTACACTGATTGCAGTATCTTTCAGTAATTGGGGTTTTTGGAACAGTGTGTCTCCCTTTTTCAATTGCTAGATCATGATTGCTAATGCGAAGTTTGGTGAGCAATTTGCTTTTCTCACCTTGCAACTGTGTTAGGTAGGGTTCTAATCTAAAATTACGTTTTATTTTGGCATACATTCTTAGTTTACTATTTTCATCAGTGATCAACTTTTTTCCAAAAGACTTCATAATTGTTTGTTAAATTTGTTTTCATTAACCAGTTATAACTTTGTGGTGTTTAAGTGATGGAGCTTTATCAAGGAGAAAGTCCATTCCATTGTCTTTAATTAAAGCACTTAAACAGTTAAACCAGGATCTATTGTTAGTGTTGTTTACCATTTGCTCCAGAAAAGCTTCTTTAGCAAGATTACAATGTGGCAGTTGTACGATATGAAGCCAGTGTTTAACAATATTAAGTTTGATCTCAAGTAGAAGTGGAAATTGTCCTAGTTCACCCCTCACAGCGGCATTACAAGCTTGTCTATTACACTGTAAAATGTTCTTACAAAATTTGAGGTGAGTTTTTTCAATTGCTAATTTATCCCACTTCTTGTAATCCATGAAATCTTGTCCCCAAATCTCTGAGCCATACAGTAAAACAGGTTTAATGAAAACATTGAAAAGATGTAGGGAAAATTTTATCTTTCTGTTGTGCAATAAAACCCTTTTTAAACTATACAAAGATTTTGCTGCTTTATCAGCCAAATTTGTAACTGTGTCACTAAAACTACCGTTTGATTTAATTGTCAGTCCTAAGTATGTATAGCTCTTAACAGATTTGATGCATGTACTACCATAGCTAAATAAGTGTTTATCTACCAAGGAGATTTACTAAAATTAATTGCTTGGGTTTTCTGTAAATTAACATCAAGTTTCCAATTGGAGCAAAATGTGTGTAGTGTATTTAACTCCCTTTGCAGACCTTCTTTTGAAGTAGAGATTAAGACTAGGTCATCAGCGTAAAATAATGAGTTAACTGGGGTATTATTCAACACTGGTGGTTGAGTATTTACTTTGTCTAGATTTGTTTTCAAGTCATTGACATATAAATTGAACAGACTAGGACTTAGAACACAGCCCTGTTTTACTCCTTTTTCAACTTTCAGGCTGGGCGAGATAAAATTATTTGTTTTGATGTGTATTTTTGTGTTGGTGTACATGTGTTTTATAAGTCTGTATAATTTGCCATTAATGTTATTTTTGAGAAGTTTATGGAAAAGACCAACTCTCCATACCGAGTCGAAAGCCTTAGCAAAGTCAACAAAACAAACATAAATGTTCTGCTTATTGTTAATATATTTATGTATTATTGTCTTCAGGGTAAATATGTGATCTATTGTGCGATGGTTTTTGCGAAATCCAGCTTGATTATTATGTATAATATGATTGTCATCTAAAAAACTATTTAGCCTTTCATTAGAATGTAAGAAACTTTTCCTACACAACTTCCGACAGAAATGCCCCTATAATTTTTCGGGTCATATTTATCTCCTTTTTTAAATAAGTGTGTCATAATGCTTGTATTCCAGATGTCTGGAAAGTTGGATGTATCTAGAACTGCATTAAATAATTTAGCTAAGGGTTTACAGAGAAAGGGGGAACCATGTTTTAACAACTCTATACAAAACCCATCAATCCCTGCTGCTTTTTTACTTTTTAAATTTCTAATTGCTGATAACACTTCATTAGTTGTTATTGACTTATCCAGCTGCTGATTAGCCTGATTCTTAGTTTCTTCAGATGTTAAACTATCAATAATTTGCTGTTGGAAATCACTATACCTGTCATTTTCAATGAGCAAGAATTTTTGTAAAATTCCATCCATGTGTACGATGCTTCTCCACGAGAGCACACATTCAGTTGTGCGAGGTGACAGGGCAGGCACCCGCTTTTAATTAAGAAGATGATGATTCAATATTCGTCACTGGCATAGAACATGCATTAAAAAGAAAATAGCGATGTAGTTTCAGTGATTATATGATAGGTCATTGGTCCTACACACAACCGAAAAATACAGATAATTGGTCTTCTTTAGCTCTGCATTCAGATATGTGTTTCCTTAACAAAAGGTCTTTGCGTTGCTTCAACTTTTGCCGACTTTATTTTTAGGTGTTGCTGGCAACAGAAAATTTCAATTATAGATGGGACACGTATTAAAAAATCACATTTAACGATGTGATTCGGGTTTACTTCAGGTCAATAGCAAACTTTTATATTTCAAATTTCGGACCACCGACACTAAGTCTTTCTTTTGACGAAAAATGTTGAGTCATATAATACATCGGGAAATTCCTGAAATATTACTAGAAAGGCTAACTATCAGCTACACCGCGTGTCAGACCATTCTTTTACGTTCATTAACTGGCACTCGCGCTCAGTATCTTCGAAAATGCAAGCCAGGACCATAAGCCATACATATACAGTGGAGAGATTAACGGTGTAGAGAATTTCACATTACGATGAATAAAGATTTGGGGATAAAATATAGTCGGTCATTCAGGGTTTGATTTTAAGTTACTATGACTCGAAACAATCTCAGAAATCGATATGCGCTTGTATTGCTCGTCGAGCGAAACTTATGGATTGCGTAACTCCACTATAGACTCCAGTCGAAACTCTCTCGGAACATGACGTCGACGACAGCACGCACTATTCTACGCTACGGCATGAGCGTTAGTTTAATCGAAGGGGACTGTGGTTTGATAAAATCGGTACTGACTCAATATATTTAAGACAAGAACACAAAAGCGAAGTTTGACACTTGAAATAACAATCTCTGTCGTAACGGAAGGGGGCATGCCTACAGGAGAGTGCAAAAATGAATTTGAACGACTGAAGTTTTAATGGCGTCAAGAGTTATTGATCTCATCTTTAGGTAGAAAAAACTTGCAACTGACGTCCTGTAGGTGCAGGCACTTTTAAAGGGGTCTTTACTATGATAAGATATATTGTGCATGACAAGTAATGTGAACTGACTAATTTTAAGTCATGAGGGTAATTAATTAGCTGTTCATGATAATTTGCCCTCCCACTGAACATTTTCGACTTAACCAATCCCCTACTATATTTTGGCCTGTTTCCCCTCCCCACTGTGAATGTTTGAAGCTCCACTGCCCTGTGGTGAAAAAACTTGCCGATTTCCCCTGCCCTGGAAAAAAAATTCCCCTCAAAATTTTGTCATTCCATTTTCCCCTGCAGACATGAAGCTACCCTACCCTGTGATGAAAAAAACTGTCGATTTTTCCCTGCCCTGAGAAAAAATTTCCCCTTAAAATTAACATTCCCATGCAGACACATACTGCAGTGCCCTTCTATTTGGTTTCAATCTTGCAGTACATAGAGTGAGATGTTGGGTCAATCGATAGGCTAAGTAGTCTGGGTAACCTTTAAAAGGTATACGTACTTGCCCTGTGTCCCCATCCCCAGAAACACCATGGATGAATTCCCGCTGTCCCCGTTTTACAAGTAGGCTTTCCCTCTCCTCGTATTTCGCCAAGCCCTGTCAACAGGACAATCAACCAATATCTGCCCTGCCCGACAAAAAAACAAAAAATTTGCTCCCCTGCCACCTAAAATATGTCCCCTACCCTAGCAAAATTAAAATTTCTCCTGCCCTCAAAAATTGCTTCTGGAGTTAGCTTTTTCGATGAATAGCTCCGTTGGCCTGGTCCTGTTTGTATATAGAAGTCGGCGCTAGTATAAACTTGACAATCACTTCTAACAAAGAACATGTATAAATCGCCGATCGCGAGACAGGAAGTTGACCACTCTAGTGAATGCCCGACGCGACGACAGCACACAGGTCTCGATCGGGTAGTTAGACTGTTTTACACAAGCTTCGACATTTTCGTCTTGACCGTGAACGGTGCGGTGGTAACTAGATTGTAACCGTTGAGACAACAGTATACAGTTAATATGCCAGTTTTGCGTTCGACAAATGGATTAAACCGTGAATTACTCTGCTTTGTTTGTTGTGTAAATACTACCCACTGCTGGCACCAAGCAATAGCAGTTTCACTGTGCGATTTCTTTCAATTTTCACGCGATCTGAGATTCTAAACATGATGCTAAATATTTCAACTTTCAAAGTACTGGTGCTATAAAATTCTGAGAAAACAGTGCGTGAGTTGGACTTCTTCGCTACGATGTGTGACGAATGGGTCGTTTACACAAATCGTCGATTTTCTCAGTTCTGTTTTTGGCAAAGTGTACTTTATTCAAATAAGTATATGTTGGCGGCGCCTTGATAAAGTTGCCTGATTTTTCACCTATGGACAGTGAATGAATATATCTGAAAGCGAATTTCAAAACTCCAAGACAAGACTTTTTTGCCCAGTATACCCAGCTCTCGATTGCCGTAAACAGATCACTAAGGTTGATTGTACTTGCAATTTTTCAAGTAAGGAAACTAAAAACCACGGGTTTTCGAGTAAAACTGCACTGTATGTGCACTGTTTTTGAAAAACTAACAAATTTTTGAACTCTTTTGTGACCGAGCTGATAAAAAAAATTACCACGTCGGGTGTGTTACCTCTTCTTCTATGTGAAAATGCCGATCGATACGTGCACTGCCTATTAACCCGAGTCGCTTCCTTAGGCAATGCAAGGTGACACCCGCTTTAATAAAGACGGTGGTGGTTAAATATTTGCATAGAACATGCACTAAAAAGAAAATAGTTTGATCCATGAGGTATTGATATATTGTTTAAGCAAACTATGGCCTGAGCAATGGTAATACAATAAATTAAACAATAAATTACGAAAAAAATTATAATGTTAAAAATCAACATGAATGATGACTAAAAAAACAAAGTCTACAATGACTATCCGGCAATACTGTTTAAACAGAACAGAAAATCTCAACAAGCGCCTGTCCAAGTTCATATCAGTTACAGGTGTTTGCTCAGTAGACACTATCCAGAATTTATATTCGGAGTTCAGAGTCCACGTCGATCTCGCTGCTGTGTTTACAAATTCCTTGAGTAACTGATTCCTGTTCGCCGGGAATCTGATACACACAACGTCCTCCAGAGAGTTTTCGGGGATTACTCAATAGCAGTCCTAAAATTTCGTCAATGGGTTGGTATGTCGGATAACTAATAGTATAAGCAATGCAAAGCGACCAACCGCGTCGTCTTGGTTACCGGCAAGAAAATTCCCTTAGACCGACTATTGAGTAATAGGTTTTGACGGAAACAGAAGGCGTTCATGGCGTGTGAACAGAACAATTGCTGGCAAAATGGATAAGAAATTCTATCTGTTACACTCCAGATGTCAGAATGACCTTTTCTTTACATTATTTCCTAAATTGAAGCATTTTGTCATCCCGTATGCGTACAGAAAGATGTGATGACGAACATGATTTTCCCAGATTGCAGACCACAAATGGCAAATCAGCAAATATAATACAGGATAACTACAGATCCCGAGAAAACTAGAACGTATACTGTTTAAACGCAGTTTGAGAGAAATGGATATCTCACTGGTTACTGGTCACGCGATAGACAGTTTTGTCAAAAAATCACTCACAATAACACAAACATTGTAACACCTAGTTTAGTGCAGTAGAAAATTTCGTCACTTGTTCAAAAGATTTGGCTTATTGCTTGGTCTATATTGAAACCTGGTTTGCTGATTCTATTGTTTCTTCAAAATTCAGTCAAAATCTTGACGATAATGTTGCAGGTGCAGCTACCGTTTGTGCTTTCCTGAGGTTTGGATTCCCGTTGTTAAACGAGTTGTTATGTAAAATGAACCGCTCGCCTTACGAATACAAGCGCATAGTAGACGGATTGCCCTTGGTATCAAAGATGATAATACGGTAAGGAAACCTCATGGTATGTATTATTAAAACGGTACAAAATCTTAAGTTTTAGTATCGGAGAAATAGTTTACTCAAACGATGAAGGGGGCAGTATTTCGGTTAGGAAACCTTAATTTCAGTGTTGATGATAAATTTAAGTCGAAAACTTGACACTATCTCCTGAAATTTAAAAAGGAGCATTTGTAGAAAAAACTATTTATTTTGTATTATTATTTATCTTTATCCTAAAATGGAAAGGTTGAAAGACTGAAATTCAAAAAAGAGATAAAATCATGATACGCAAAAATAAAATGCCTCTTATTCGAATTGTAATAACTTTATTGCCAAACAAAATTTCGCAAAATTTTACGCTGTCAGAGAGGAAATTGTTTTGAAATCCTGAATTTTTGAGACAATAGAATTCAGAAAATCGGCTGACTTACATAATTTTGCAAAAATTTACACTTCTTTGTCATCCAAGTTACGACCACTTGAGAAGGTAAAAGGTAAACCCCGACCAATATTTTAATCTTGGGTTCATAAATTACTTAAAATTTAATAAATCTTCGCAAAATGATTTTGAGTGAAACACGCTCTGTTGGGTGCAGTCCTACCTTAGTTTATCTCCTGCACATTGGTATGTGTATGATGTACATATACTTACGATACTCCTGTTGGGAACAATCCTGATTTAAAAACAAAGTAGTTTGGAGAGCCGATATTTTCCACACATTTAAGGTCTGTTTATGAAACACTATTATAGTGGAACTACCTCTATTATATTTCAAGTTCAACTTGGTGAATGAGAGTGTTCAGCCTGCATCATGCAACATCAAACTCACAAAATAACATCAGGCTGCAATTCCTCATTTTCAAATTACATGGCTGGACAGTCGGCCGCTGTAGTCATGTCAGCGTTTATAGATCAACCATCAATGAAGTCCTAGACCTTTCAAGAATTTTAAACAAAATATGTTGAAGTGTACTTTTTATTGTTAATAGGGCATCTAAGAAATAAGCCACCGAAAACTTGGAAGCGGAAGTAAAACTGCGTTGTTTGCAGCGGCCCTCCCATTGACGACGTTCAAAAACATCGCTCACAAAGCTCCTCAAATGAAATAATTTCTTCACCAAAGTCTCAACCACCTCTGGTTTGGTTCCATAAAAAATCCCCGATGCTCTTTATTGGTACCTTCACGCTAAATTCAGATACTAAAAAAAATTGTCCCGTTTCCTCAATAGATACAACGAAATAAATGCTGTCATAAAGTTCAGACACACGTCCTTAACAGCTTCATGGCTGCCCCTCAGATTCACACCTCCGTATTGTATGGGCTAATACACACCTGCTGCTATGAGGGTTTCTGACTATCAACTGCAAGTATCTGTACGCTAGAAATTCAACACCATATTATGAAAGACAATTACTATGAACGCCTGCGGCCGTCATTTAAAAGGGAGAGGTATTTGTTCAGATATGCAACACTTGAATATAGAGAGTCGGACTTCTGAGGCATAAATCTTAAGGGCTGGTGCAACTGGAACGAAGATCAACATGATGCAAGGCTATAGAAGGCTGCCAAAATCAGTTTGTAGAAAGGCCTCATACTCTGTCAATCTTCTATTTAATTGCGTTAAAGACAGTTATAAGTGCGTCTAATAAGCGGACTTATTTTTATGGCGCACTATTCCCTCACTATTTAGTGGAGTCCTCAAAGGAAACGTTTAGCACTGGTTTTCAGAAGTTTCCAGAGATATAGACTGCATTGATGTCCGACCTTTCGAATCACTGTTTTTTCAATGGAAAGAATAGTGCCATTGCCATGTCAGTGGAATTTTGCTTACCATCGCCATGCAGTATAAATTAAAGTACAGGAGACAATATCGGTGAAGAAACATTGCCGACAATATTATCCATCGGGAAAGTATTGTGAAGTAGTTAACACTATAGGAAAAAATTGCGAGACTGGAGCGACAAAGTGACGCTTTCTCGCAATTGGTGAGAATCTCTTGTTATTCTCACCGCTATCAGAGATAATTTTTTAATTCTCACCGGTGAGCTGTGAGAAATGCACTCCTTGGTGAGAATAAAGTATGATAACAGATTCTCACCGGTGAAACTGGAAATTCTCACCAAGCACGGTAAGAACTGTAATTTTGAGAATATATCATACTCATCATTTACTGATAAGAATCACCGACTCGCTGTTCACTGATGAGAGAGAATCAACCAGACTCACCTTTCACAGGTGAGAATTATCAAGAGACTCGCCGTTCATAGATGAGAATCAACCAGACTCCACCATTCACTGGTGAGAATCAACCAGACTCGCCGTTCATAGGTGAGAATGAACCATACTCGCTGTTCATCGTGAACAGTGAACTGCCAGTCTTGCTGATTCTCACAAGTGAACAGCACGTCTGCTTGATTCTCATCAGTGAATGGTGGAGTCTGGTTGATTCTCACTGATGGACGGCGAGTCTGGTTGATTCTTACAAGTGAATGATGAGTATGATACATTCTCACCGTGCTTGGTGAGAATTTCAAGTCTCGCCGGTGAGAATCTGTTATCATACTTTATTCTCACCAAGGAGTGCATTTCTCGCAGCTCACCGGTGAGAATTAAATATTCTCACCGACAGCGGTGAGAATAATAATACATTCTTACCAATTGTGGGAAAAAGTCATTTTCTCACTCCAGTCTCGCAATGTTTTCCTATAGTGTAAGTCACACTGTTCCATGACACGAGTAGCAAAGTCAAACAATTGTCAAATAAAATTTAACATCAAGTAATTTCACCGTATATATTTGCAGGCAGAAAGTGATAGAGAGTGCAACTGTAATACGACAATTTTGATAGTTTTTTTTGCACATGTTTGCCATTGACGTCCACAGTTGTAGATCATGTGTGTTGTGTTTGACGAAAGACTTGAGTGCACTCGAGGTAAGAAGAAAGAGAAGATGTCCTCTTCTGAACAGATCGAAAAACTCACCACTGATCAAGACCCGTTGCATCGAAAACATTTCAATAAATTGTGACGCCCCAAGTTGCAAACTAAGCAAGACAAATGCGTCAAATTATTCCTTATTATATTTTACAACAGCAGTAATAGGATTGGACTACGTTGGGAACATGTCTCTCTTTTTTGTCACTCTTTGAAAACATGTCAATCAGTCGTGATAATGTCAGATGATCTCACGACGACAAGTGCATGCTTGCGACACATATATTGTAAATTGAAAGGCAATAGAAATAAGAATATTCACAGTGAAGAAAGTTTGGAGGAAACAGTTTGTCGAACTGTTCAACGTTTTCCTTTTGGTATATTATTGCGAGCGCATTCTGTTTTCTAATACATACTTGGCGATCGGAAGAAGATCACAGTTCCGGTCATATACTGATGTCAAGCGACATGCTGCAAACTACAAAATAACAAAAGAAACTGTTGCATTTTATAGATTTGTTAGATAGTTAGACAATTTATGCATGTAGCCAAACAATGTGTTTTGAACTCAAACACGACAGCACAGGCCATTCTGACAGCTACATGACATGACATTGTTTGTTATGACGTTAATGATGTGTAGGGGGTATCTACTAATGACAAACCGTTTCATGAAATGGATACAGGAATATGTCAAAGGCAATCAAACATAATTTAGTGAAGTTTTCAGACGTCTTCTTTCTGTAAAGCTCGAGCTTTACAAGTGCGATTGATTTGATATCTTTCTCAATATCATTTTGTCACAGCCATACCGCACACATGCTTGAGTACGCTGTAATGATGTCATTTATAATGCGAGCTAGTCTCTTCGGGCTACATAGTTATGTATATTTCCTAAACAATCAAAGAGAAAATGTTCAGAGGAAATTTGTATTTCTTAGAAAAACACATCGACCTTGCAAAAAATTAACTACGTCTGTTTTGTTGTTTTTATTATAATATACTGAGTGATGGGCATGTAACCATATGATTATAGGTCGAAGCAAAAACAGTCGTAGGATTACTGGCGGTTACCGAACCTCATTTTTGACCAGCCAATCCTCATCACATTTTAAAGCCATTAATGACATAAGGGTACAAAATATAAAATATTCATTTAAATCTGGCAAAATATACAAATCCGCGCAACCTCGAGTAAGAGTTGTTCAAACTTCAAACAAGCATCACAGTGGCAGGCGATGCCAATGCTATGTACTCGATTTCATTCAAGCAGTGGGGACATGGAGACATAATGTCTTTGTTGGCTGCTGTTTATCACAAAGGGACTTCCCAGTAAATATTAAAGAAAATTCTTCTTGGTTTTTCTGGTCGTACAACACAGTTAGTCTGTATTGACTATGCTGAGAGTGTTGCTTTGTCGTGACTTGACGTGCAAGCGTCTCAGACTAAGGGACTGCCTGAGATATACAGTGGTATTTGGGCTATGGAGAACCTCACCGTGCAATGCCAATTATATTCGTTTAAATCTAAGCAACAACAACTTAAACTTGTATAAAAGTTGCAAAAACCGGAAGACATTGTAAAAAACCTTTTAAGACGACTATAAACGCATTTAAGTTAATGGAAACTGTACTTTGCCATTACGCGTTGTCAATCTGTGGCTTTCGAGACAAAACATTGACCATTCACCAGACTACATTAGGATTTATACCGCCCTTTCATAAATAAAAAAAACCCATATTTTTAAGTATTTAAACTAAAATACTTTAAAATAGACAGTACAAATTCTACTTTTATGCCCAATAAATTACTATCTCATGATTATGTGCATACATTCTTATAACAAGAAAGAGCCCTGGTAAAAAGTGTGAAAAGAGAATAATCGTATTATTTTAACAACTGCCCAGTATCTTGATATTCCAAAATGTAATTTTACCATGTGATTATTCGAAACTTAAGGCTTTTCCTAGCTCTGTACGCTCTCACTAACACTGACTCTTTTTTGACTAACATCACTGTATAGTTTTGGCGACAAATCACTGCGTTATTTTTTGGTGACATAGTTTGAAATACGGCTCAGTGAAGACATCTCCAAAATCTAAAGTCGTCCAATCGGCAAACAAATCAAACTAATCAGTCATTCATTTTCGATTCCTTATTCGAGCAAAAACTAGGGTTGGAACTTGTACGCGGATGTACATTTTAAAAGCCTCTACACATAGGTGGCATATACACGGGCACGGGTTTATGTTCGGGAGAATACATTATTGATTTGACCGTTTGTCTTTTATTATCTTTTGTATGAAGATGTAATCAATCATGTACAACATATATGCTGTCAACTTATTTCGTTGTAGTCGAGGGGCATTCCTCCTATGCATGGCCGATTAAAATTAGTGCGTAGCTATATTATTCTTGCATTATAGTAGTCATCCAAAATACTATTTGAAGTCGGTCATATTGTGATCATTCCTTGTTGAAAGAATCAGACCATCTGCCTTGACGGTAAGTTTACATATGCTTTCTTTACTATGCAGCTGAAGGTTTTCACTCAAATGGCCGAAATTCATGGTATAAAACTGTGCTTCGTTATTTATTGGATGTGTAATCATGGCCCATGTTTTTGTTTGCTCTTAATATGCTGATAAGTTGGAAATCATCCAGTGTGAAGCTTGACAGGTATGACAGCTGACAATATGTTTATACAATTTTCTGTGACTATGGTTCCGAAAAGCATGTTAAATGTATATTAACTTATCTGATATGAAACGAGTTGATAAGGTTTACCTTTTTAAAGTGCACATTACAATTTCATGTTGGACAGGAGAATGTACACAACAGTTGCTGGGAAATTGTTGCCACAAAGAAAGTTTTGATTGTCCGGAATGTGTTATTTCTGTCTGTGTAAAAATCAAGACAAGAAGAAAATGAAAGAAAACGAAATCCCGACTAACGTACGCCTTTTTGGAAAGGCACGTGCCCGGAAACACACTTTTTGTTAAATTTTGCCTCAAAATCCATTCTGCGCAATAACTTTTCTTCGGAAACCCATCCAGAATTGTCACAGCCGCCGAACTCCGCTGGCTGTAGGCTTCTGATGATCATGACTTGAAATACTTTGCACAGTCTGTTAAATGGAACTACACATTTTTACTTTATTTCGACAGTTTGTGTAGTTATAGGTTTACAAATGTGTAGCAAACAGTAAGATAATGCCATTTTACTTGAAGAGAAAAGCGCGATCTTGATAGGTTTTGTTTACCATTTTCTTTTAAAAAGCAAGACAGTGATATTTTGTGTTTGTCATTTTCTTCAATGTCAAAGAAAGACTAGGGTAGGAGAACTCGTTTTGAAAAAAGTTAGCATGAAAATAGGAGTACCCCACATTCGCAGATTACACATACTTGTATTATAAAACACTTTGCATCAGTTTTGTGCTGTTGAGCGGATTTGAATATTTATTGCTATACTATGCTACAAATGTGTCAGCCAAACCAAAAGGCTTCTTATACTTGCTCGAAAAGAGCCGAGTACAAATGTAACAGCTGCAACGTCGTTCCTTTGTCGACATTTATGTTTGCAACACAGTTAATAAATGCCATCACAATTTCATAATGACAAGTATACCTTGTAACAGGGAACAGAAGCGGCAACTGTTTATACTCTATTTAATATTGTTATTCAACATACCAACATAGTTATTATTTTGAGACTCTCAACAGCATTCTTAAACACATATTCAACTTGTGAACAAAACACAGTATACATGGATATATCATCGTTAGCAATTGGCCTAAGGAGAAAGGAATATGTAAAAGATAGAAATGTACAGTACATGCACCTTCATACTGTTCATAGGCAATGTTGACAAAAGCTGAATATTGAGTATTTTGACATGCGGTAAATTAAAATTTGCCAGGTTTGAAATTATGACAGTAAACTGTGACGGTGAATTTTAAGAATTATTTCAGAGGTTGGGCACAATGGCTCAAAATATAGCCTCTAAAATCTCATAAAACGGGAATAGAGACACCAAAATAGGAGTAGTACATCCCTGTAGGCCAATGACCTACAGCAAGCTTTTTGATTAAAAGACAGTCCTGTCATTGAGTGTTTGGGTTCAACATTTTAATGCAATGTTGTTGACTTAAATGCTTGCCCTTATAACAGTACGTGGTCTGAACATTTTAAATCATGTAGTGTTGATTTGAAATGTTTTTGATTGTATGGAAGAGGAAGAGGGTAAAAACGCGCTGAGATTTTAATCTGACAGTGCCTCCACCTCCCGAGTAACTGTGTCGTACTGGGCAGCTTAAAATATTCAAAAAGGCCCGATATTTCAGCTTGTTTGCTATTAACATTGAACAACTGTCGCGCGAGTACTTCAGTGAACTTATACAAAATATATCTTTATTTTTATTCGATTCTTACTTGTAATCATTGATGCGCTAATTTTAACTGGCTGTGAGAGTTGTAGCTGCAGGTGCCCATCAAAGATGCGGCTAATTCATCGAACTCTCCTGTGATTTGTGCGATGGCGGTGCACTTGGTCGGGAAAGCATGGTGCATCCGAGTGTGCCCCGGTACTTCTGAATGCAGGCTGATACAATTTTGTTGCATGCCTAAAAACGTATTCCAATGAAGGTCAAGCCTACACCCTCCCTTATATGTGACAATATTGAGTTTCACAAAGAAAGCCTTCTCATAAAAAAATCAGAGTGCGCTCCTTTTTGTACTAGCAACCGATCATTTTAGACTCGCAATTCACTATTGTGTCGTTTCAAACTCATGCTAGTATTTGCAAGTTGTAGGTCATTATAGCTGTGACCTCCTCTTGTATAAGCCATACTTGTATCTTGTGTAAAAATACTTGAAGTAATGTTATATAATCTTACGTATTTACAGACAAATAGGATATCTGTAACAGTGCATGACCTTCACACTAGACACAGCATTTTTGACAGACGGTATTTTCACATCTATTAAGCAGACACAAAAATGTCACAGTAATATTTCAACACTGCGATAGCGAGCAGCTATTCTTGTAGGCACTATTCTGGATGGGAGCAGACCAGCACCCATTTTAACAGTCGAGGGTAGAGATCAGCACTGGCAAAGTGGACAAACAAAGTACTTCATTCAGTGGTATTGCGCGAGTTCAAAGGTCAGTCGCTGACAAAACGTGGAGCAGCAGGAACTTACAAGATTTGAAAGAAAAGATAACAGGCGGAGACATAGCCTAGAATCCTATTCGTCCGCTTGACTCCGTACCTCCGACCCACTCCGGGAGTGGGTCGGAGGTACGGAGGCAAGCGGACGAATAGGATTCTAGGCTAGCTGAGACAAGGCACTGCATTACTACATTTACTGTGGATCTTAGCTGTTGTGAGATGTGTACGGCCGCGACCACAATTGGGAATTTCACCGTTATGGTACACGCTGGAGAATAACAGTCTGCTATCTCTGTGAAATTATACCACTAACTTGAAAGTGACGAGTTTTCGTGTATGGAGGTATTTGCTCGAAGTCTTACATGGCAGAGGCATTGTGTTGAGAAGATGACAGGATCCGGTGACATCTTGAAAAAAAAACAAGGTACGTTTATTTCCAGTTTTATATTATACCATGTTTTTCCGGAAAGCATTTGACCATAGGTGTAACGTGTTTGGTTTAATCTTAACTATGACTGAGTATTAATAACTAATTAAAGGCGTGCTCAATGATGAAAATCATTACGTCTTAAAGTACAAATTGCCAGAGGCGTGTTCAATTTATAGGGAATGTGACAATCAATGTGACAATCAATTTGCCTGAAAGAGTATCGCGTACAATATAAGTTGTTTTTCTATCTCGCAGTAAATATATATCATGTATCTGTCTTAATTCATATTCTCCTAATTATACACAAATCATTTGCAATTCAAGGCTAGGATAGGCGGCTGTCAATGTTAAGATAAAAACGTTGACGAATGAGACTACGGGATGCAACCGTAGACAGTAGAAGTGAACTCGCTTCTACTGTGCATGATATAGCGGTTATCACATAAGTCGTGGCGAAGTCCCCTGAGTGTGTATTTCGCTGTGTACCTAACGACAAGCGACTGTCATAGTGAGTGGAGGGACTGTGCTACTGCGAACGGCCATGTAGCCAGCACTGACAAAATAAGTGTGAATTCCTGGCAGCCGATTCAAAAATCATTGCTCGTAGAGACCACCCGTTCACAAAGAACCCTATAATGACGAAATAAAATCTCAGATCTTAGAGCTGTCCAAACACTAGAATACTAATACTATTACGCAACATTTGTAGTTAAAAATGCGTTCCATCTCAATTTCAACAGTATCCTGTATGGTTAAACCTACTAAATCTCAAAAACCGCAATGTCATTTTATATATTTTGGTCTCTTACAGGACCAAACTTTCTGTCCGGTTTAAAAGCATTACATTTTAACAATCCAATTGTCAAATATAAAAAATAAGCCATGATTCTGCCACTTTACATACAAAAATTCAACTTCTGTCATCACGTGATTCACAGTTGTATTTATTATAATACTACATGCAGTACATGTATTTTATAGTGGCGTGGTGTAGTTCTGGTATCCTCTAGACTCTCACAGTCCCTCTCTCAATTGCTACGCGCTGTGGCTGGCTGAGCCTTGCCAGCTCAGTATTAAAGCTGGAGAAGCCGCGAAGCTTTCTTGCCAAAGTAGAGTTTGCCGGGTTTTGCCTAGTTAGACGCACAGTCCCTCAACCCATGTTAGACCATACCAGCAACAACACAGTGCGTATGTAGCCAGCTCGTATGTGTGAGAAAGTCTAGCCCTGCTTTGTGTTCCTGGCTGTATACTAGCTCTGCGAGGCAGGGCTGTTTGTTAGCTCTGCATGGCAGGGCTGTGTGTTACCGGCGTTACACGGCCTCCCACCACAGCCCTGCAATGGTCCGTAGACAATGGCGACTTCCGAAATCATCTTAATTCCGATCTATGCCAACCCGAATCACCCAACCGCTCATTGACTCCAAAATAATGCTCTCGTGATGCCCCAAAGCAGTTCCGATTCACGGCCAAGGCACAGTTGCCCGTTTTCTGAAATTCCGCTCCTCGCCTACGCTCATTTATATGTATATCATGTACACATACATGACTATGGCGCGTCTGGCGCAGAGGGGAATTTTAGAAAACAGGCGACAATGGTCAAGGGTCCAATGGCGGGCCGTATATTCCATGCCTTTGGACTTGTTCAAACCTATTGGCAATGATAATAATGCTTGAATTGGGTTATGTGATCAAGTCAAATGTAGCAAAATATTCTCTTGCAAAGATCTGTCCAAGTAAAGACTGTAATCTAACTGTACATTGCATAATCAAAAACAATAATATGTGTAATTCTCATCGTAGATCTGTTACAAAAATGATGCTAAAACACGTTATTTCAATTAAGCCTGATTTTTTGAATTCATGCTTGTTTTTTTAGTTCATAAGATCACACTAACAACACGAAACACAAACACAAAATCTGGAATATTTACAAGCAGAGGTGATTCTGATATCTGACATCATGAAAGTGTGACAACGCATTATTATTCATCAATGTAAATTGTAATCACGTCATCGTACGGAAAACAAATGTCACGTTTTCTGCCATGCACGACACTTAATTTTTTCATATATTAGTTGTTCAACTTAAAATCTGGATACTCAGCATTTCTTCTAAGATTAAACTTTGAGGCACCGCTTCACATCACTGTTCTTATTTTACCAACCAGAGGTCCAGTCTACTAAGACAATATGTCTAATCCATCACGTGCCTTTGTCATGACTCATAGAAAATTTTCCCCGCCTAATGAGCTATATCTACGGGAATCCCAAATCTGAGACATCTATACCCTCAACAGACAACAGAGACACTTCACGTTAGTGGACTCTATGCGCGGTCTCTCACCCAGGTGTTGTATAGTAATAAAGTAGTCATCTATAGTACTAGACGACTCCGTCTCCCGACTGCTTTCTCAGACCTGATCTTATTCAATACAAGTACCTCCACGCTTCTACTATCTATTAGTGGACGTGAGGTCAAATAGAGAAACGGTTGTTTCTCGACCTTGTCGACATCAATGTAGATTAGCCACGTCAGCCTTCCTTGTTAAGACACTGTATTAATAATGACGTAATACAAGAATATATTTCCTAACAAATACCGGCTTACTGTTAGTGTTGACTCGATCACAGTCCCTCAACACGTAACGTGGCTGAAAACAGTTACAGCTCTGTTCAGGCAAATCTTTACGCAAGTATTTACACTTAGTGTCAGTTTGCATTACACTGTACATGTTATCTCAATCTTGCATTACACGGAAAGGTCAGTACTAGTGGTCTCTTACAGTTTCTTATTAGCTACATATTTGTAGTTTGATTTTATAAATAATGTTATGAGTATTTCTTAAATATTGTTACTGTCAAATTGCCAGCGATCTTTAGTCTTCACTAGGTTTTAGAAAATTCAGCTTATCTGTTATAACTTTCCATTTCTGACGAAATGGAAATCACGTAAAGTAGTCATTTATTCACAGATCATGTTGCTGTGGATCCGTAGCCCTACCACTCACTTTGCTAGTGAAACTAGCGAAGGGCGGGAGTGGTAGGGCTATGGATCTACAGATCATGATGCAAATCACTATGTTGACATAACTATGTTTGGCAGAACTGTGTGGTTTTACAAGCTGCAAGACACACAACTAGAGATGGCGTAACAATTTTTCGTCATCTGTGAATGCAAGTTTGATATGTTGTAAAGTAACCCGTACACAGCCACACGTTTTGAAATTGTTAAATTTGTTTAGAAATCTTCACATGAAAAAACTGCCGATCAGACGGCTTTGATATTTATGATATAGACAGCTAAAAATGACCTATTTCAGATTTCTTTACATTGTGCAAAAATAAGCAACTTTGTAATTGTAAGGCAATTTTTGTCATTTTTGATTAAAATCACTTTAAGAAAACCCTCTTGCGCGATAGCTTTGACATTTGATATACAGGTTTACAGGAATGTTCAAATGTTACATATTAAAATAATGATGAAATCTACAAATTTGGTCAAATCATTGTTTATTAAAATGAAATTGTCTGATACCTTTGATATATTGTATAAATGTTCCTTTAGGTGAACTAAACGCGATATTTTGAAATTCTGATTAAATCTTTGATTTTGTATTTTAGGGCAATTTGCCATTTTCGTTTTTTTTCTCGAGAACTGCCCGTTTGATAGCTCTAATAGTTAGTTTACAGGTTATGTTACATGATATATTGAAATTAAAATGAAACCTGCAATTTGGTATTTTGGGGGCAATTTTTGCCGTTTTTGGTCAAAAAATTTGCTTCTTAAACACTACTCGTCTGATAGCTATGAATTTGGTTTTCAGGTTCCTATGGATTATTTTAATATTATATATTGAATTAATGATGAAATCCACAATTTTGTATTTTGGTGCCATTTTTACCATTTTTGTCAAACACTTTTTCTCAAAAATTACTTGTCGGATAGCTTTAATGTTATATAGAAAGGGATTATATAAATGTGATATCTTCTAATTTATGATGAATTCTTCGATTGTATACTTTCAGCTATTTTTGCCATTTTGGTCAGGCCATCATGAAATCAGCTATCAAAGATTTCCACCTTCCTAACTCAGCAAGCTCTTTGGTCTTTAACTCCTGTGGAAGTTTTAGAGACAAATTTTGGTTGGACTACAACGTATACTAACGAAAATTGCTGGCTTGCAGATATTACATAACAGGGTTTATCGTACTGTGATACACAAACTACAAACCTGCATTCTAACTCAATGATGTGTTTTTATACCAAAATAGGAGGACAGGTATGCTCAATGCAGAGTGCGATAATCCGAGGAGTGAATATTAGAAATCCTGGTATGTGTAAAATACAGCTGACTCTAAACGCACGTTTACCATAAAAAGTGAGTATTTATTTTTTTTACTCAGATTTGAATTCTGCTCAATACTAACTTGTACATGTTAACTCTTCTTCTTTTTAACATTCAAATTGCAACTGCTTTATAGTCCCCAAGGACGAAGTCAGGGTGACTCGAATATTCTATTTAGTCTGTCCGTGTATCTATGCGTCCTCTCCAGCATCTGTATATCTCTGACATGCCTGGGTCGATTTCTTTAAAACATGGCACAATAATAATCACAGTTTGCATGCATATGCAAGTCATTTGTGATTTCTATGGGACCAATTTGATAACAAGTTGGCAATTTCTTATGTGTATTTTCCGTTCACACCCAAATCAGAGATGCGCGACAGTCAATCTGCTTAAATGACGGCCAAATGTTAACAGTTTATAGCAGACATATGCAAGTCGATAAATTTTGATCTTATCAAATATGACATTCGGATTATCTTTTTGTTATGATAATATGTTGGGTTACAATATTAGTAAAAGTAAATAAAATGATCGATAAAAAACGTTTCACACAGATGCATGTAATATCAAACGTAATGTTAAAGAAAAGATGACAATGATAAATACTGTGGTGAGTACACTGTACATGTGTGTAATTATGAATCTCACAAATTTACTATTGTTCAAAATACAAATAGTAATTTGCCTGAACCCAAGTGTCCCACTTACGAGAAATGACCGAAATAGGAAATCAAAAGTAACAAAAACGTTTGTTGAATTCTTCAGTTAGGGACTTTTGCTGTCGTCTGTTGTAGGCAGCGGCATCCACTAACTGTTCAAATTCCAAGCATCCTCTCCAAAACAATTGGATTGATTGCTTTGAAATTTACAAAACAGGCTCCTTAGTGTTATTTACATGAAATGTGTAAAATTGTCACTATCAAAATTTGGATATTAATTTTTGTACTTTGTATCATTAGACTGACTTAAAAGTAATAGTGTTGTCACAACATTACAATGACTATGTAGACGTAGTGCTAGGTATCGTAGATTAATAACATGAAGCATGAACGGTCATCAGAAAGCTACCGAAAATGAGCTAATGCGACATTCTGTCTATTCCAACATGAAAATGTAAAACTTCATCATCAATAATGATTACATGTACCTATAAAACGGTAACTTTGAGTCCACCATTTTGACTGTTACGTCATGGAATATGGCGGTATCAGTGAGAGGTCAAAAGGTTTAAGTTGGGCTTTAAAAACCTTTGTCCTTTAATATTCAGATGCTCGATGTGATATCAACATTAACAAACATGAAATTGACGAAACGAGGGGAATAACACGACGGCGTACAAAAGTTTTATTAGCAAAGATATCAACTCTTAACAAATAATAACTATGTAATTTTGTTGTTGAGAAAGTCACCTATCAATCATTCATGTGAACAACTTTAAAATGATCTAACTTGTTGAAAAGTCTTCTAAAATGCCTCATAATTATTATTCTGTCAACGATTATGTACTGGGTATTTGCACTGTGGTCGGCTTTCAGCAGTGATAATTATTCACATCACTCTGCCGTTGTTTTATGCATTCTGCGACAAAATACGTACACGTACTCATCTATTTATTAACTCAATTCAAAAGTTACGGAAGTTCGCGGATTTCTGTGAAAATTGATGTGAATGTCGCAAGGATGCATGATCTGTGTCATCTTTGTACAAATCGTGATGATGTCTGCAGTATCATCTTCTGGGGCCTGATTTTTTGCTATTTTGGGTAAAACATTGAACACCCTCTTCTTAAAACAGCCATATCCAATCGCCTTTGTATGCAGGTTCTCAGGGGCGACCTGGCTGAGATTTGTTGAAAGTGTGATAAAACTTGCATACTTGGGTAATATGTATCAGTTATTGTCAAACAAACCCTCTTTCGGATAGTTGAGCCATGCTAAAATATTAATGTTATTACTCAAAGTGTGCCACCAATGCATGACGCAATTAGTTGGCTTTGTTTGGTCATGCAAATGATCTATGGCTTTTCTCTTTGCCATCACAAAAATATGATGTTCACGTTATTTAAAAACTTACTATACAAAGCAAATGATGTTCTCTAATTTTAAATATGAATGTACAGAAAATGGCTGCGATTTTATTGTAGGAAATTGAATTCAATTCAAGATGACAATGTGTTTTAAATAAATATGTAATTATAGCGGGAAAAAAACTGAAACTTCTGACAGTCGTTTTTCAGGCTTTTGTTGCATGCGTCTGCATCAGTTTCTAGATTTTCGCCAAACAGCGCATTGAAATACAGAGATCTCAGCGTGTTAACACGGACTGTGCTGCATTGTTACTTTACTGTTGATAATCAAATCATGTACATTTACATTTTAATGAAAATAATGCACCTGGTAATGCATCTGATACACTAATAAGCTACGTCAACGGACAAAATATTTTCGAATTTCAAAATGATGTTAATATCTCATATGATCATCAAATTTATTTTGTCTGAAGAAAGTGATTATATTATGACAGAGGTGCAAGTCTCTGAAGACTTTGCTTGCTTTCCCTAGCAGAATAACTTTCGTTATAGTTGTAACCAAACTTTTGTTATAGTTGTTCTGATTATGTAATGTTTACATTACTCCTTTATTTCTCAGAACCTTGTGGTTAATATGCATGCAGTTATTCGATAAGAAAATACTCAAGAGCTGATTTATTATATCAATATCATTACCATGTATATTTTGATAATCTGTGTACTTTGTTGCTCTCCACTTCGAGCTACGAAACTTATGAGATGAGTTTATTGTCTAATGGAATCTTTTGTTCTCGCTGAACTTTGCACACGTCTTTGGATTTACCCAGAAATAAAATTGGTCTAAAACTCATCCAGAATTAGCACTGCCAGGGTTATCTCGCAGTTAAGCTGTACTCTATAGTTACCTGAAAGCAATGTCATTGTAATATTCAGTGTTTACCTATCTTTTACCCGGAATGATTTCCTAACAAAGCGTTATTATTTCTTACATAGATAGCCGATGCACTCATGGATTGGTTGGAATTCTTCATGCTCGAGTCAAAACGAAAGCTAACTGTGATGAAGATTTTTGATGGCTAGCCGATCTCTACACGGGGACACAATGATTTTTTCTTTGAATGTCTGTCAAGATTGTATTCAAAAATGTTTATGTTGTAAATATTTCGTATGCAAATTCAGTAAATTGTCCATTTATCTCGTCATCCACTCCTGTTTTCAGCCAAAATAAACAAACAAAGGAAAAATTGTTAAAGTAAATAAAGATCTTTTACACCCAGTTTAGGTAAAAAGTCAGACAGTATTGAACATATCGTAGAGGTACTTTGGATGTTGTGGAATTAGCATTTATTGTGTCAGTTACAAGTGTAATTGGGAATCATGCTCTCACCACAGGAGTTCACGTCAGTTAAGGTATGAACGAAAAATATTACTGAAAGTGCATATAGGGCAGAAAGCTCTTAGCTAAGTGTAACATTTAGTGTTTAATTTT